>NC_134355.1:453702423-454002423 GCF_048569485.1 Anomaloglossus baeobatrachus | reverse complement strand
AAGCGTGTTTGGCACTGCTCTATGCTCAATCGAGTATCGGGATGATCGGGCACTCTCGTTACTTGATTATCGCGCACCATGCTCAAGTGCCACCCTTCATGTTTCTCAGCTGATAGAGAGCCAATCAACATGCAGGAATTGCCTGCCATATACAGTAATGCCGTAGCCATGTTGGCAGCATTGCATTATGGGGTTTTATATGAGGCTATGGGTGCGATGTTTGGCCCACTCTTCTCTAGAAGCAGTTCAGGAGAGTTCATGTATGATGCAGGAGAGAGAGCTTAGATTAGAGCAGGGTTTGTACACATGCACAATTTAGTGCCCTTCATGTGGCACTAAAGGGTGTTTTTAGCCATGTTTAATTTAATGAATAAATACTTTAAAAGAAATAACATACCTTTTTGATATCCAGCAAAGGTAAAGCAGACAGCTGCAAGCTGATATTATCAGGCTAGGAAGGTCTATGGTTATTTGGCCCTTCCCAGCCCAAAAATATCAGCCCATAGTTTTCCCACAGTTGGCGCATACATTAAATATGCCATTTCTGTCTCTTTACCTGGCTCTTCCTGATTGGCCTGGTCCAGTGGCAATCAGGGTAATGGTTTATGGAGTTGATGTCAGCTGTATAATTTCGGCTGGCATCAAGCCCAGAGGTTATTAATGGACAGGCAACTGAAACCCCTATTACTAGCCCAGTAAGTGAGAAAGAAAAAAGACACAGGAAAAATAGTTTATTTCAATAAAGATTTCTTCACACTATCCCTTGATCACCAATTTATCATCAAAAATTGTTCCCACAAAGCTCTGCTGTAGTTCATGATTCTCAAATTCAGCTCCAGTGATTGTGAATAGCAATAAAATACAGCTATGCAGAGGTGCTGGGTGGTGACATCAACTCGCATCAGAGCCATCACCTCAACGCTGCGCTGTGTGTTTATTTTTTCTTTTTATTTACTGGGCTAGTAATGTGGGTGACTGATAGATGTCTCGCCATTACTAACCCCTCGACTTGATGCCAGCTAACAGTAGACAGCTGATGGCAACCCAAAAAAATATTACCCCAATTGCCACTGCACCAGGGCAATTGGGAAAAGCTGGGCAAAGTGTCAGAATTGGTACATGTAACAGATGCGCCAATTATGGGGTGGCTCCATGCTGATATTTTTAGGCTGGAATGGGGCCAATATCCAAGGATCTTCACCGTCTGATAATACCAGCCCGCAGGTGTCTACTTTACCTTGGCTTGTTATCAAAAATGGGTGGGACCTCGTGTCATTTTTTTTAAATTATTTTATGTATTTAGTTCCCAGCAGATACCTGAAAGTCCAGATGGCGTCCCCATGCTGTTTCCATTCCATTTGAGCTTTTTTTCCATCCAGCGATTTTTCAGGCCCCTCAAGCCCTTTTGAGGGGTCTTTCTAAAGAATGCTCAAATTTTACAAATTAACTTCCATTATACTCGTTACTCAAATTAAGCATATCTGAGGGTCCGACCTGTTCAATTCGAGTAATGAGCACTTGAGCATTTTAGTGCTCACTCATCACTATTCTGTAACCAATGAGATATCATATGAGTATGCCAACCAATTCTTAGGGTGGCTTTGCACGTTGCAACATCGCACGTGCGATGTTGGTGGGGTCGAATCGAAAGTGACACACATCCGGCGTCACTTTCGACATTGTAGTGTGTAAATTCTAGATGATACGATTAACGAGCGCAAAAGCGTCGTTATCGTATCATCGTTGTATTCTCCCACATTTCCATAATGCCGGTGCCGTGACAGGTACGATGTAGTTCCTCGTTCCTGCGGCAGCACACATCGCTGTGTGTGAAGCCGCAGGAGCGAGGAACATCACCATACCTGCCGCCGCCGGCTATGCGGAAGGAAGGAGGTGGGTGGGATGTTTACATCCTGCTCATCTCCGCCCCTCCGCTTCTATTGCCGTGTGACGTCACTCTGACGTTGTACGACCCGCCCCCTTAGGAAGGAGGTGGGACGCCGGCCAGAGCGACGGCGCACGCCAGGTGAGTGCATGTGAAGCTGCCGTAGCGATAATGTTCGCTACGGCAGCTATCACAAAATATCGCTGCTGCGACGGGGGTGGGGACTATCGCGTGTGATATTGCAGCATCGGCTTGCGATGTCGCAACATGCAAAGCCCGCCTTAGTCTTCCATGTAAATAACTCTCTCAAAAGCAGGATTGTATTAGAAATGTTGCAGACAACCCACACTATTATTTATTTTTTCTATTCTTCTGAAATCTTACAGTCAAGAATTAGCAAGAATGAGCGATGACTTGTTTAGAATGTGCTTTTTCAACAATGAATGTTTTCACTCAGAAGAGAGCTAGTATACCAGCTTTAACCCCTTCTTGACTTATGATGTTTTAATGCGGCTCGCACGCTGAGCCCACATCCTTCCATGCACATGACAGCTGATGTAATCAACTGATATATGCCTCTAACAGCCTCGGCTGGATCGGAGCTCCACCTGCAGCTGTCAACCAGCTAAATCCCACTGTCAATCTCTGACAGTGATATTTAACATACACTAGTTTCCACACTACCATCGTGACATTAAAGTGGAGCACTGATTCAATGTCATGGCAGTCGGGGTCCATCTGATGACCTCTGTGTCTGTCATGACAAACTTACTGCCAACGCCAGCTCCTCTGTACAGCACAAGCAATCAAATAATGGCAGCTTCAAGTTTCCTAAGGGGACTAGTAAATACAATAAAAAGTGAGAAAAAAAGTATTTAAAAATATAAAAAAAATAAAAGCAAAAAAGTTCATTCACCCCCCTTTTGCCCCATTGAAATTAAAAGACTAAAAAATACACATATTTGGTATCGCTGTAGTCAGAAATGTCCGATGTATCCAAATGTAAAATAAATTAATCCAATTGGTAAACAGTGTAACGGGAAAAAAATCAAAACTCAAGAATTATTTTTTTGGCTCCGCAACTTTACAATAAAATGCAATGAGGCAGTTCAAACATCGCATCTGCCTCAAAATGGTATCAGTAAAAATGTCAGCCCAGGACACAAAAAATAAGCCATCACACAGCCCAAGATCCCGAAAAATGAATTATTTGCCTCGGAATATAAAAAGCAAAAAATGTTGGGGGGGACGAAGTTTTTGAATTTTTTTCACCAAGTAAATAAAAGAAAAAACTATGCATGTTTGGAATCTTCCTACTCGTACTGACCTGGAGAATCATATTGCCAGGTTAATTTTACCATGTGGTGAACTTGCTAAATAAATACTCCAAAAAACAAATGCGCAATTGCAATTTTTTTGCAATTTCATTGCACTTGGATTTTTCTCAGGTTTTCTAGTAGGGCAGAGTCACACTCGCGTATGATTCATACGAATGCAATGTGAGAAAATCTCCCATTGAACTCAGCCCCATTTAGGTTAATGCTGCAGCTCAGATCTGCGAGTTTTTTCTCAGCCCTAAACGAACTGAGGAAACAATCGCAGCATGCTGTGATTGTCTGTGAGAGCTGTATCACTCGCACCCATTCAAGTGTATGGGTGCGAGAGAAACATCGGACTGCACTCAGATGTTATCAAAGTGCAGTATGATATACGCACAGGCTGACAATGAAGAAGATGGAAGGATTAATCTCTCCCTTTCACCCGAAGCTGTGATCCGATCTCAGGAATGGATCACAGTCACATGACACTAGGGTCACACTGGCTGCAGAGCCTGAGCCGAGGGTTACTAGCATATAACATCCAATGCACTCACATCTGAAGAGATGCACAAGTGTGACTGTGGCAATGGCAAAGTGAATAGTTACATTCAAAAGTACAACTTGTCCCGAAAAAACATTCCCTCATATAGCTTTGTTGACAGAAAAGTAAAAAAAAGTTATGTCATTTGGAAGAAAGGGAGGAAAAGTTAAAATTAAAAATGGAAAATTGCCTGGGGGTGAAAGGGTAAGGGATTGATTCATGTGGAAAATGGAGGCTCTCAGAGCGCTTTTTAAACCTTCGCTGATGTAGCTTTGCCATGTCTACAATATTTGATGCAAGAGTCCAAAGGGTTTTTAATTTATTTTAATATATAATTGAATAAAGATGCCATAAAGGTAAAGGAATGTGCAATATATGAAAGGTGACAATGATCATCACAATCACTGTAGAAATGCTGTAAAATCGCATACGCATTTTTTCTCTGAGAATTTTCCTCATCTCATGATAGTTTCTGGGGGAAAATCTGTAAATAAAATGCAAAATAAAAACTCAGCAAATACTCATGATGGGAACTTAGCGTTATTCTCCTAGAGCTCTGAGTCCCCTCTAGGATATGTGAGGCATGAACAATATTGGTTCAGTCACATATGGTACATGAAATCTAACACCGTAAGAAGCAGCAAGTTGCTTTTCAGGTGACAAAAGACCTTTCACCTTCTCAGCCCAAGTGCAGCAGTGCTGGGTGCAGATAAGATTTGTCTGACCCTGGCTTCGGAGAATCTAGTGTATCTGACGACCTAGTGTATCATTCTCATTGCGGCTTTCCTGTAACATACCGTGTTTCCCCGAAAGTAGGACCCCCCCGAAAGTAAGGCAGGGTGGGGGTTTTGGGGGGGTCCGCCAATGTAGGGCACCCCCCGATTGTAAGGCAGGGTAGCGGGGGGGGGACGGGGAATGTAAGGCCGCCTATGGGTGGGGGTCCCTGGGGAAAGTACAGGAACTTACCGCTGTTCCCTCGCTCCATCCAGGCCTTCTCCAGTCTCGTGCCACCCGTGGTCCGCCTCCGGTGAATGGCCCCCGCAAGGCTCCCTGCTGGCCATCAGCTCGAGCTGTGATTGGCCAGTCAGCCGGCTCGCAGCTGATTGGCCCTCAGCTCGAGCTGCGATTGGCCAGTCAGCCGGCTCGCAGCTGATTGGCCGAAATCAGCCGCGACGTCACCGCCTGCAGGCTCGCTCCGATTGGTCCAGCGTCCCCGGAATCCGAATCGTCAGCCCGGCACAAGTAACGGTAAGTTCCGAAACTGTGTCTGTGTGTGTGTGTGTGTGTGTGTGTGTGTGTGTGTGTGTGTGTGTGTACGGTATGTGTATGGGTGCTGTATGGGGCTGTATGTGTCAGTGTGTGTGTGTGTGTGTGTACGGTACCGGTACGATATGTGTGGGTGCCGTGTGGGGCTGTACCGGTACCGTATGTGTCAGTGTGTGTGGTGGCAGAGTGGGGGGCAGAACCACTGTATGGGGAGGCTGCAGGGGGGAGGATGGGGTGGATGCCTGATCCCAAACAATGGGGAGGCTGCAGGGGGGAGGAAGGGGTGGATGCCTGATCCCAAACAATGGGGAGGCTGCAGGGGGGAGGAAGGGGTGGATGCCTGATCCCAAACAATGGGGAGGCTGCAGGGGGGAGGAAGGGGTGGATGCCTGATCCCAAACAATGGGGAGGCTGCAGGGGGGAGGATTGTCATTTTTTTTCCAATGTAAGGCCTCCCCCGAAAGTAAGGCAGGGTGGGACTTTTGGGGGTAAAATTAATGTAAGACAGGGCCTTACTTTCGGGGAAACACGGTAGTAATATTGTAATGAGTCACAACATTCATTTGGTTCTTCTTCCTTATCTAACTAACAAGGTGTGTACTCTGGTATACAAGATAGGTTTCTTGGAGACCCTGGACAGAACATTTGCATGAAAACATTTTATTGTTCGATGCCTGGGTTCAAATGTCCTGTAGTCATCCGTTATCATGGATCTGTTAGAGATCTGCTGACAAAAGAGTTGTGCAAACTGATGTCTGACAAATCTGTTTTTAACAGGTGGAGGCTATGGAGAACAGATACGTTAATGGATTGTTATTTAGCCATCCGTTTTTCTTGCATTAGTAATGGATCCATTGTTTTCTTACCGTATGCGTTACAAATGGAAGATAAATAGCAATCCGCTAACCAATCTGTTGTCCATAAACTCTCATGTTAAAAAAATGGATCCTGCAGAAATCAGTTTTCCAACACATTTATGCAGGATCCGTTCTAACTGATGACTATAGGACATCTGAACTCAGCCTTAGCTTTACTTTTTAAAACAGTAATCATGTGAGTAACGTAAAAACTTTGGCAACTTTGGTAGTGTATGCATGCTGCGTGTTTGTATGCCTTTTTGATGCTTTTTTGGTGCAGTTTTATCACAAAAACGCATGTCTATCCTTTTGCCAGCAAAGTCAATGAAAATTCTGAAGTGCTGTTCACACATTACTTTTTTCTTTGCAGATTTGGGTTAGGAAAAAAAAACTGCAGCATGTCAATTCTTGGTGCATTTTTTCCTATGTTTCATTATGAAAAACGCGTGGCAAAAAAAATGTACCATAAAGTGGCAAAAACACACCTCGTTTTTTAGTGCATTTTTCTGCCAGAAAACGCAGTTTTGGGTGCAGCAAATTTCTGTATCAAATACTGGGCATGCGCACATACCCTTAGGAGCCTTTTCCAGCATCTGTGATATGTACAATTTAGGCTTGTTTTCATGTTCTGTAATCATTTCATTTTTAGATCCATTTGGAAAATGTAAAAATGGATCTGTTAAAGAATTGTACTAACGGATCACTTTTAGAACAGATCAGTTCACGAATTGGACAAACAGATCCCTTTTATAATCGATCCGTTAACAGATCGGTTATAATTATAGTCAATTGTTCCATTAACGCATAGATACATTGCTAGATTGATAAAATAGATAGCTAGTTAGATAGATACTGTAGATAGATACATGAATAGATAGATAGAACAGATAGACAAAAGATAGATAGATAGATAGATAGATAGAACAGCCAGATAACTAGATAGATGAATGAATATACACTCCCTGACAGTTCTGTTTCTTATCCATGTTATGTAAATAAAAGCTTATAACCTGATTTTAAATTCATCCATTGGTTTTATAAATTACCCTTTTGAAAGCTGAAACCCTCCCAAATTTGGTTTAGGCTATGAAAATAAAGTTGCTGCAAAGCTGAAATATTGATCATTTAATGAACACAGAAAGGTCAAATGTTGGCAAGACAAAAGTTTTGTCGCCTTGTCATATAATGCACCCAATCCTAGTTTACATCCTCACCAGTGCTCACTAAATGATCAGTTAATTAGTGGGTGTGTATAAAAAGAAACCCAGAACCCCAGACCTTCACTTGAACTGTAACTTGACCTCTGACAACTTGCCAAAAATCCATCCTGCGACTAAAGCCTTGATTATCAAGAGACTGAAGACCAGATCCACAGCAAGGGTGGCTGGCACCTTTAATGTGACTCTGCGTCAAGTGAAAAGAATTAAAAAAAGATTTAAAGAGACTGGAGATGTTTTTGACAAGTCCAGGTCTGGCAGACCCCGCAAGACAACTGCTCAAGAGGAACGTTTGTTGGTTAGAAAATCCAAAGCCAGCCCCTCTTACACTGAAAAAGAGCTCCAACAGGTCTGGTCACCTCAAGTCCCTGTGTCAACTAGAACAGATTGTAGGATTCTGTCTCAAAATGGCCTCCATGGTCGAATCAGTGCCCAGAAGCCTGCACTAAACAAAAGGCAATTAAAAATAAGTGTGGCATTTGCCAAGTCCCACAGCGTGCTAAACAGATGGACGCTGCAAAAGTGGCAGAAGGTGGATTTCTCTGATGAATCTTCAGTTGAATTACACCACAGCCAATGCAAATACTGCAGGAGACCTACGGGAGCCCGTATGGATCCAAAATACACCCAGAAAACAGTTACATTTGGTGGTGGAAAGATAATGGTCTGGGGTTACATTCAGTATGGGTGTGTGCGAAACATTTGCAAGGTGGAAGGCAATATCAATAGCCTAAAATATCAAGGAGTATTAGCTACCTCTTACATTCCCAATCATAAAAGGGGGCAAATTCTGCAGCAAAATGGTGCTCCATCTCATACATCCATCTCTACAACAAAGTTCCTCCTGGCAAAGAAGATCAAGGTGCTCCAGGACTGGCCAGCCCAGTCAGCAGACATGAACATCATTGAGCATCATTGGGGTAGGATAAAAGAGGAAGCTTGGAAGATAAAGACAAAGAATCTGGATGAACTCTGGGAAGCACGTAAGACTACATGCTTTGCTATTCCTGATGACTTCATCAATAAATTGCATGAATCATTGTTGAACCACATGGATGCAGTCCTTCAAGCTCATGGAAGTCACACAAAATATTAACCCCTTCACGACCGCGGGCAGTAAAATTACGTCCTATTTTAACGTGACTTAACGACCAGGGACGTAATTTTGTTTCTTACAGCAGGGGACCTTTGCTTGACCCTAGGGGGGGTGGCATCGCCAACCCCCATTGACGATCGATGTGATTGGCTGTTCAAATCTGAACCGCCAACCACATCGTTCGCACTAATTTCGGCAAAAATAATGCCCGAATTAGTGCGCTACTGTGAGATCCGGCTATGAGATGCCGTAGCAGCTACAGCAGATCATAGGTGGACCTCAAACATGTCGCCCCCAGCCCCTGCAGCACTGATTGGAGCGATCGTGCTATGACGCGCAATCGCTCCAATCAGTGTGCAGTGGGGCGATCTGATCTGAAGGTGGCCGCCCTCCCCAGGCCTGTGCTGGTCTGGGGACCCTCCCCCAGCATGTCTGCAGCATGCATTGGCTGGTACTTGTGGTACCACGCCACCGCTGCTGCTGCCGCCGCTGATGTTACCGCTTCTGCTCCTGCTCCAATGGTAAGTATTCCGCTCCCCTTGCAGCCCGTGCACGCTACCCTTGCAGCCCATGCGCACTCCTGTGATGGCCCGTGCGCTCTACCGTGATGGCCCCTGCCCGTGCCCCCCCCCGATCTGCCCCCCTATGCCCCGATGTTCCCCCCGACATCTCGTTTTGCTCCCCACGCGATCTGCCTGCCTCCTCTGTGATCTCTATTCTGCTTCCCTCCTTCTGCCTCTGCCCTCACTCCCCCTCTGCTTCCCCCCCTCTGCTTCCCCCCCTCTGCTTTCCCCCCTCCCCCCTCTGCTCCCCTCCCCTGCTCCCCCCCCCGATGTCCTCTACCTGCCTTCATCGGGTCATCCGAGGTTTTCACTGCCCGATCACATCTGCCTCCATCGCTGGGTCCTTCTGCTGATCTGTCCAACGTCCTGCCTGCTGCTCGTGTAAAGCTGTCCATCTGGCTGCCTTCTGTTCCTCCTGTCCTCCTGCAGTTCTTCTGGTCAGTGATCCTCCTGCTAATCCTCTGGGTACTGTGAGTATAACTTTTTTTTTTTCTTGTATCCCCTATCCATTTTTACACCTCACCTGTCCATGCGTCCCGCCGAGCGTTGATCAGGGATGCAGATAACGGATCTGCATCCGTGGTCAGTTTTCGGCGGGACTTTTTTTTCCCGTATCCCCGACGCTTCTTTTATCGTATCTGTCCATGCGTCCCGCTGAGTGCTGATCAGGGATGCACATAACGGATCGGCATCCCTGCTCAATTTTTGGCATGACTTTTTTTTCCGTATTCGCAACGCTTTTTGTATCGCATCCGTCCATGCGTCCCGCCGAGCGCTGATCAGGGATGCACATAACGTATCTGCATCCATGCTCAATTTTTGGTGTGAATTTTTTTCCGTATTCGCAACGCTTTTTGTATCGCATCCGTCCGTGCGTCCCGCCAAGCGCTGATCAGGTATGCACATAACGGATCTGCATCCCTGCTCAATTTTTGGCGTGACTTTTTTCCGTATCCCCAACATTTTTTGTATCTCATCCGACCGTGCGTCCTGCAGCGGCCAATCAGTGCACCGCGTCTGTGCGTTTGAAAATTCAAATGGTGTTCCTTCTCTTCTGAGCCTCGCCATGCGCCCAAACAATTACTTTCCACCACATATGAGGTATCTGCGTACTCAGGAAAAATTGCACAATATGTTTTATGGTGCAATTTTTCCTGATACCGTTGTAAAAAAAAAGCTACCTGGTTGATGCAAAAATTGTGTGGTTAAAAAAAAAATAATAATTTTCACGGTTCAACGTTATCATCTTCTGGGGAGCCCCTGGGGGTACAAGGGGCTCAACAAACATCTAGATAAATTCCTTGAGGGGTCTAGTTCCAAAATGGGGTAATTTGTGGGGGAGCTCCACTGTTTAGGCACCATAGGAGGTCTCCAAACGTGACATGGCGTCCGCTAATGATTCCAACCAATTTTGCTGTCAAATGGTGCTCCTTCTCTTCTGAGCCCCGCCGTGCGCCCAAACAATTACTTTCCACCACATATGAGATATCTGCGTACTCAGGAGAAATTGCACAATACGTTTTATGGTGAATTTTTTCCTGATACCCTTGTGAATAAAAAAGCTACCTGGTTCAAGTAACAGTTTTGTGGTGAAAAAAAAAAAATTGTATTCATGGCTCAACATTATCAACTTCTGTGGAGCCCTTTGGGCTCGCAAAACATCTAGATAAATTCCTTGAGGGGGTCTAGTTTCCAAAATGGGGTCATTTGTGGGGGGAGCTCCATTGTTTAAGCACCTCAGGGGGTCTCCAAATGCAACATTACGTCAGCTAATGATGCCAACCAATTTTGCTGTCAAATGGCGCTCCTTCTCTTCTGAGCCCCGCCATGCGCCCAAACAATTACTTTCCACCACATATTAGGTATCGTCATACTCAGGAAAAAATGCACTATAAATTTCATGGTGAATTTTTTCCTGATACCCTTGTGAAAAAAAGCTACCTAGTTGAAGCAACAGTTTTTTGGTAAAAAATGTTTTGTTTTTTTTTCACGGCTCAACGTTATAAACTTCTGTGAAGCCCTCAGGTGTTCAAAGTGCTCACCAAACATCTAGAAAAATTATTTGAGGGCTCTAGTTTCCAAAATGGGGTCACTTGTGGGGGAGCTCCATTGTTTAGGCACCTCAGGGGGGTCTTCAAACCCAGTATGGCGTCCGCTAATGAGTGCAGCTAATTTTGCACTCAAAAATTCAAATGGCGCTCCTTGCCTTCCGAGCACTGCCGTGTGTCCAAACATTTGATTTCCACTACCTATGAGGTATCTGCGTACTCAGGAGAAAATGCACAATACATTTTATGGTGCATTTTTTCCTGATACCCTTGTGAAAAAAAAGCTACCTAGTTAAAGCAACAGTTTTGTGGTAAAATAAAAAAATTTCTTTTCACGGCTCAACGTTATAAACTTCTGTAAAGCCTCCAGGGGTTCAAAGTTCTCACTAAACATCTTGAAAAATTATTTGAGGGCTCTAGTTTCCAAAATGGGGTCACTTGTGGGGGAGCTCCATTGTTTAGGCACCTCAGGGGGTCTTCAAACCCGACATGGCATCCACTAATGAGTGCAGCTAATTTTGCGTTCAAAAATTCAAATGGCGCTCTTTCCCTTTCGACCTCTGCCGTGCGTCCAAACAATTGATTTTTACCACATATGGGGTATCAGCGTACTCAGGAGAAAATGCACTATAAATTGTATGGTGCAATTTCTCTTTTCTCCCTTGTGAAAATGAAAATGTTATGGCTAAACTAACATTTTTGTGTTAAAAAGTAAAATTTTCATTTTTCCCTTCCACATTGCTTTGGTTCCTGTGAAGCACCTAAAGGGTTAATAAACTTCTTGGATTTGGTTTTGAGCAGTGTGAGCGGTGCAGTATTTAGAATGGGGTCACCTTTGGGTATTTTCTGTCACCTAGGCCTCTCAAAGTCACTTCAAATTTGATGTGGTCCCTAAAAAAATTATTTTGTAAATTTTGTTGGAAAAATGAGAAATCGCTGATGAACTTTAACCCCTTCTAACTTCCTAACGAAAAAAAAATTTGTTTCGAAAATTGCGCTGGTGTAAAGTAGACAAGTGCGAAATTTTATTTAGTAGCTATTTTGTGTGACATATCTCTCAGATTTATAGGCATACATTTTCAAAGTTTGAAAATTGCAAAATTTTCAAAATGTTCGCAAAATTTCCTAAATTTTCACAAATAAACGCAAAAAAATATCAGCCGAAATTTACCACTGACATGAAGTACAATATGTCATGAGAACACAATCTTAGAATCGCCAGGATCCGTTGAAGCGTTCCAGATTTATAACCTGTCAAAGTGACACTGGTCTGAATTGCAAAAAATGGCCCGGTCATTAGGGTGTTTTAGTGGTCGGGGGTGAAGGGGTTAAATACAGCTCTAATAGCACCACAATTTCATTCCCCAATGTTATGCAACATATCTTTGTATTAGAAGTTAATTATTTGTTTGAATTTCACATTACTTTCTGTGGGCAACAAAACTTTTGTCTTGCCAAAATCTGACCTTTCTGTGTTTATTAAATGATCAATATTTCAGCTTTGCAGCAACTTTATTTTCCTAACCTAAACTAAATTTGGGAGGGTTTCAGCTTTCAAAAGAAACATTACAACATTACAGGGGAGGAATTCCCAATTAAACAATATCTTAACTGTAACACATCTTATGTAAACTATTTATTAGAATGTCCGTGCGGCCTACAATATGTGGGCCGCACTACACAAATGATACATAATAGACTAAACAGCCATCCATACAATATTCGCCATGGCATAATCACTCATAGTTTAGCAAAACATTTTTTATTAGAACATGACAAAGATACGGATAATTTTAAAAAAGTGATTGTTGAGCAAATCTTGGCGGATGACAATGACAGATATTGGAAGTTGGTGGAATGAGAATCCTCTTGGATTTTCAAACTAGCTACACTGCATCCGGAAGGCCTGAATATCATTTTTTAACCCCTTGGTAATTTAACTAATTGACCATGGAGAATGGGGAGTTGATAATATAAGTATGGTCTAATTTAGATTTGGTTGTTTTAGAATTCACAAATTTCATATAGTTAATTTATATACAATTTGGTTATATATGTTATCACAGTTCCTTTAATCCGGTTTTAATACATTAGAATAAGCGCCCCCTGTGGGATCAAACAATTATTCAATAATAATTTGAGAATAGTATAAGTTTCATTATTACTTTTAATTTCAATTTTATCTTTTCAGTGATTACAATTGTTTTTCAATTTAATATAATATTACCATCATTTATTTATTTATGTAATTTTACCCTGATATTACTCATGATGTAATTTAATCAAATCACTTTGAATTTATCGAGTTGTTGATATTTTTAATGTTTTTTTAACTCATATCATACTGATTCCTGATTTCCTCCTAATTTTATGGATTCTTTCTTTCTTTTTTTTTTTTCCTCGTTTTTGGGATATGTATAGGGAGGATATAACTAATTAATCAATCAATTGATTAATTTAATTGATTAGCCTTTATGAGTTTTAAATCCAATTGTTGTAAATGCCTCTGCATATATAGGTCTAATAGTATGTTGATTCTCTGCTACCTGAGGAAGGGGGAGGACGTGCCCCAGAAATGCGTTGTGGCTTTATAATAATTCAATAAAAGAACTTTATATCACCAACATCCTTCTCTAGTCGTGGTTTTTTACATTGAACTGAAGCTTTCAAAAGAGTAATTTATAAAACTAATGGATGAATTTAAAGTCAGGTTATAAGCTTTTATTTACATAACATGGATAAGTGACAGAACGTCTATCAGGGAGTGTATAAATAGAGAGATAGCTAGATAGACATCTAGATAGATAGCTAGATAGATAGATAGAATAGATCAATAAATAGAGAAAGAGAGATTGCTAGATAGCTTGCAAAGCTGTTTAGCTGAATTAAAAATTAATTTCAGAAAAAAGTTAAGTGGGGTTCCCCCCAATTTTCATATCCAGTACAGATAAAGCAGCAGCTGTATCTTGGCTGGCTATCCAAAAGGGCATCGCATGCTTATTTTTTTAGTTATTTGAATAATTAATTTTAAAAAATGGCGTGTGGTCCCCCCCCCAGTTTTCCAAAACCAGCCAAAGGACAGCAGGCAACTGGGAGCTGATATTATTGAGCTGGTAAGGGCCATAGTTATTTGGCCATTCCCAGCTTATCCATAGCAACATAGCAACCCACACACCCTAGAAGTGGCACATTCATTAGATGTGCCAATTCTGGCACTGTAAATATCTCTTCCTATTGCTTTGGTCTGGTGGCAAATGCAGTAATATATGTGGTTGAAGCCAGCTGTGGATTGCATCAAGCCCTGGTGTTAGTAATGTGTGAGCGCCTAGCAGACACTCCCATTACTAATTCCAATTGTAGTTAAAAAAAATGTATCATTTAGACAAAGAACCCTCAACTCAAGCCCTCATTCAATTTATTACAAAAATTGAAAAAAAAAAGTTCAGACGTAATCCATAGCAACGTGCCATGGAGATCCCCAAAATTGAATCTGAAAGACATAAAAAGAGAACATTAGTAAAGAAATAAAGACAAAAGACACCCTCTTTTACCAATTTATCTACTTGTCAAATCCTTAATCCACGTCCATCGTAATCCAATAAGGGGGTCCCATGACAATCCCATACTCACTGTCATAGTCAATGAAGAACAGAATGATCCCCATTGACAGTGAGCACACTCACTGCAGGCTCACACACTGCTGAGTGACATCCACTGTAGGGACCTGAGATGACCTCATGAGGTCACCCCAGGTCCTAGCAGCTGCTCACACAGCAGTGTGTGTGCGGCCGAGGCAGTGATGTCAGGAGTTCAGATGAGTTGTTGCCAGCTGCAATGAACTCAACCGAACCCATAATGGCAGCACACGTCACTGACTTCAATGACAGTGGCCACTGTTGCGCTAAGTTTCGTGAGAGTCCCCGACATTACCGCATGGCACAGCTGCAAGCTCTCCCATTATTTAGCTTAGTTACTTGGGTTCAGCTCTATTAATTGTAGCTAGCAACAAACTCATCTGAACTCCTGACGTCACTGTGACAGTGATTATAGATCATTGTGGGACACCCTTATTGGATTACATTGGAATTTGTGCAAGTGTCCTTTGAAGCCTTGTTCTGAGCTCCATTCACATTGTATTACATCACAACTTCCAGGATTTATTTTTAATTATTAAATTGGTGAATGAAGGAGTGTGGGGAAGTCTTTTTCAGATAAACTTTTTTTCCTGTGTGTATGTCTTTTAACGCTACACTTGCCCAGTTACTAAAGGGGTTGTCTCATTGATGCCTATCCATTACTAACCCCTGGTCTTGAAGCCAGCTGTCAATGCACTGCTGACATCAACCTCAAAAGTATTACCCGAATTGCCACTGCACCAGGGCAGTCAGGCAGAGCCAGGCAAAGCTCCAAAATTGATGTGTCTAATGGATCCACCACTTCTAGGGTGGCTGTGGGCTGCTATTTTTAAGCTGGGAAGGGCCCAATAACCATTGGCCTTCCCAGCCTGATAATACCAGCTCTCAGCTGTCTGCATTACCTTGACTGGTTATCAAAAATAGGGGGGACCCCATTTTTTTTTAAGTACTGTATTTGAATAAATAATTAAAAAAAACTGCTTGGGATCGTCTCTATTTTTGATAACCAGCAAAGGTAAAGCAGACAGCTGAGGGTTGCAGCCGCAGCTGTCTTCTTTACCTGCGCTAGTTATCAAAAGTAGGCGGGAGCCCAATTCATTTTTTTCTTTATTTATTGTTCACATCAGCATACAGGCATCTTCTGCATGCGATAAAGCTTGTTGTTTGGCTGCGTTGCAGCTTTTCATTAAACTTTATTAGTGTGACGCCCCAGGGCAGTGGGATACTCGGTCCCGGGCGTGTGGTGAACAGGGGAGTTGTGGTCGATGCCCAGTTTCGTGACCCCAGGGGTCGATCCGAAGAAGGCTGAAAAAGTGGAAAAATAAAAGTAAAATAAATAAAAGAGTTTTTGACTACGCCACTTGCGGGTTGCGGCTATTTTGTAGAGGCCGCTGCTGCGTGATCTTCCTGGGGCGGGTAGTATATTTTTCCCTGCAAAGGTTAAGGAAGCAGGCTACACTCTCAGAGGCAAGGTGCTGGCTTGTGCTGACTGGGGAGCAGGGTCTGTAGATGTTGAGGGCTGCAGTGCCTTTATAGCCTGATCTTTTAAAACAACAAAGTCCACATATGAGTGTCCTAGGGCCCACAGGTGTAGCTGCTTGCGGTTCTCACAGGATTGCAGACCCTGCAGGAACTGTTCAATCAGCATGTGATTTCCTTCTTGGACACTAAAAGGATCCACAATCTTCAAGGTCTGCAATGCGGCTTGGAGTCTCAAGGCATAGTCTCTTATACTGTCTTGCAGTTTCTGCCTGCAGTTGTAGAATCCCATCCTGAGCTTTGCCTCTGTGGGAGTCTCAAAAGCAATTTTCAACTTTTCAAATATAATGTTTATTGATTCCCGGTGCGCATGGGAGCATGTCTCAACCTCCAGCTCTGCTGCACCTGTTAGCTGTCCCAGCACAACAGACGCCCTTTGCTTGCCAGTCAAAGCATACATGTCCAATACATTGCAGATTCTTTTCTTGAACCCGATTAAAGCATCCGGTTTACCGTCATACTAGGGAAACCATGTCGCTCCTGGGACATACAACAGGGTGATTGGCACGATCAATACCACCACGCCTGGTGCTGCCGCTTCTGCGTCCTGACTAGGCCCTGCTGCCTCGCCGTCCCCTTGCGCCTCCATTTTACTTCTCCCTTGGTTAACAGTCACCAACCTTTCTCGTGGGACTGGAGCACTTCGGGAGCTTCCAGGTCAGGCTGCAGCACTACTTCCATCCTCGGCGGCGGCATAGGTGGAGCTTTGGGTTTGCCGTCCTTTTACAGTTTGTGGCGCAGGTATTTTTCTAATGTCCAATATGGCGGCAATTCAAAAGTTCAGTCACAAATAACATCAAGAAGGCGCGCACGTCACCCATTGTGAATGGGTCTAGTCCTTATCCTGCCGACTACACCAAGTTCGCGCTTTGACGCCCCAGGGCAGTGAAATACTCGGTCCCGGTCATGTGGTGAACAGGGGAGTCGTGATCACGGCCAATGCCCGATTCTGTGACCCCGGGGGTCGATCCAAAAAAGGGTGAAAAAAGTGTAAAAACAATAAAATAAATAAAAGAGTTTTTGACTACGCCACTTGCGGGTTGCAGCTATTTTGTAGGACCGCCACTGCGTGATCTTCCTGTGGTGGGTAGTATAATGCAGCTCAGGTGTTCTGGCCCTCCGCAAGTAGGGCTAGGCCCCGGAAGAGGATGATGGTGGTAGTAGTGTGCAGTGTGAGCTGATGATGCACCAATGTAGAAAGGATTCAAGCCACACAGGAACTGCAGTTTAAACTGTTTTTTACTCACTGTTCTGGTACCGCCACTGGGTGGTGCTGGTTTTCAGGTGTTCCCTCACCCTTTGTTCCCAGTGCCAGTTAGTGACCTGGTGAGCTGTCCTTCGTGCACACTTTGATTTTTGGTGGATCCCCGTGGCCTAAGGCTTCCTTGGATCCCCTCTGTTTCACAGTCTTTACCCGTATAGCAGACAGCCTGGACAATTTAAAGGGCTGGACTCATTTCTCTGTCCCCAGGTCCCCTCCTTGCTGCTTTGCTCCGGGCACTCAAGTTGATGAGGGACCCTGATGATCCCCTCACCTGGCAGATTTAACAGATAGCTAGAAGCGTACTCCCGTTCAAGGGTTTTGCACCCTGCCTGTGCTGGATGCTGTGAGTCCTGGTCCCGCACTCCTCTGGCAACCGTGGATTCCTTAAGCACTGGTTCCTTACTCCACAGCAACTCTCCTCCTTTTTAGCTCCAGTACTTTCTTCAGGTTTTAACACCTTTCTCCTCAATGTCTCTCACGTCCTCCTCACTCCTAACTGACGTCCTCTTCGCTCCTAACTGACTTCAGTTACAGCTCTCTCTTTAAGTTCAGCACCTCCCTCTCTCGGATTTCTAGCTTACCGATTGGATGAGCCCCCTTCCAATAGACGGCTTCCATCAGACCCATCTCTAAGCTGTCTCCAGGCATGGAAAAGGGGTTGTGTGTTTGTGTGTTGTGTTGTCACCGGCACTGGTATTCCAGGGTTTGGGTTGTCCACAGGTTACCTATTTTGTGGCACCTGATACCTCAGGAATGCTACATTAGCATGCGAACAGTACCCGCACTCTGAACTAGAACACAAACATTTTTAAAAGTCCGTGTTTGATTTTGAACTCCGGACACCAGGTGTCCAGTAGGAACCCCAGACTTTATGTTCGCACATCACTAGTCGGTTAGCACAGTATTGTTGGAAAATATTTAGGCAAAATGCAGTTTTTATATTATCATCAAAGAATATTGAATTCAGCATTGGCCACAGTCCCATATTACTCCACATCTGCACCAAACCATTTATACTGTTTTTTTAGTGGGCTATCCAGAAATTAACAAACAAAAATAGACTTTTTATTCTAAAGCCTCAGTGGAACATCAATATTTTTGCATCAGTGTTTGTTTGCCAACACTAAGTGGAATTCAGAGAAAATCTCTAATTGAAAAACTGACACCCGTTCTCTGTTTTGGAGACACTCTTGGTTTTGGCAAATACTGATGAAATACTGATAAAAAAAAATACTGATGTGTGAATGAGGCAAAAACAAATGGTCTGTGTATGTATATAGGTCTCCACTAATAATTTATTGTATGGAATACAGCGTGTTGGACAAGCTCACAAAAAACACTACCTCAGTCAACCTAGAGGACTACCAGACTGGCATGGAAAGATACGGTGGGCCTCAATCCTTTCTTAGGCTAGGAACGCACTTTGCGTTTTTACCTGCGTTTTAGGTGCTTTTTAGGTCTGTTTTGGGAAGCACCTTTTTCTTGCCATAAGGCATGCGTTTTGATTTACCAGCAGTCTATGGAAACATTGGATTTTCCGACCCCACTTTGCCTTTTTAAACGCTGCGTTTAATTTGCATATTTTGTGGCAAAAACCATGCATTCAAAGAAGTAACATGTCAGTTGTTTTTGCCATTTTCGGTGCGTTTTGCTAACATTGGAGTCAATGAGAAATGGCAAAAACCAAGATTCCTTCAAATTCCTGCATTTTACCTGCTTTTTCAGTGCAGAAAGCACGCGTTTTGGACTACCAAAACGCATGCTTTTTGATCAATAAAATAATGATTTCATAAGTCCCTTTACACACACACATAGTCCGACAATTTAAATTAAGGAAAATAATACTTTATTGCAATTTTTCCATAAGATATCATATTACCGCAATAATTTAATTTCATTATTTTTTCTATGATTATCGATTTGATTTTTTTTTTACCATTTTTTTCTAAGATTTTGACTATTTAAACTTTATTAAGCAGTGTCTTTATGTTCAAAACGCAACTATCAGAATGCAGGTGGAAACGCAGATAAAAAGCGCTGAAAACGCATCAAATATGCGGCAAAAACGCATGTGTTTTCAGCGCTAGATTTCTGAAAAAGGCAATTTTGGTCAAATCAATTAAGCCCAAAACGTGTGTTCTAAACGGCAAGTAGGTGAACGCAAAGTGCGTTCCTAGCCTTAAATTGCTCTGGTAAAATTAAAACTATCATTGGCTTCTGAGGGCAAGAAAAAACAATTAGACTGTAGGTCCAGTTTGGATAAATGGGGCTCAGTAAGTATTATGCTCTACAAACTGCACAAAAAAGTTACATGAAGGCTATGTGCGCACAGTGCGTTTTTCGCGGCGTTTTTGCGCGTTTTTCGGGTGCGTTTTTGGCCTCAAAACTGCAGGACTTTGCTTCCCCAGCAAAGTCTATGAGTTTTCATTTTTGCTGTCCGCACACATCTGTTTTTTTTACCTGCGTTTTTGAGTTAAAAAAAAAAAATGAACATGTCAGTTCTTTTCTGCGTTTTTCTGCGTTTTCCCCCCATGCAATGCATTGGAAAAACGCAGCAAAACGCAGAGATCAAAAACGCAGCAAAACGCAGCCAAAAACGCACCAAATCGCGGCAAAAACGCATGCGTTTTTTATGTGTTTTTTCGACGCAGGTGCGTTTTTGTGCGTTTTTAGCGGCCAAAAACGCACAAAAACGCAGCGTCAAAAAGACGCAATGTGCGAACCTAGCCTAAGTGGCTGTTCATTTTGGAGAGTTGGTTACTTCACTCAATGTCAATTCCCATTCATCTCCCAACTATCCTAACTATTAACTATTTGTACAGGAACAGCCACAATATACAACTCCTGGCAAAAATTATAGACCCACCTGGCTCTGAGGATGTTCATTCAGTTGTTTACTTTTGTTTAAAAAAAGCAGATCACAGACATGGCACAAAACTAAAGTCGTTTCATATGGCAACTTTCTGGCTTTAAGAAACACTAAAAATAATCATGAAAACATAATGTGCTAGCCAGTAACGGTTACTTTTCAAGACCAAACAGGGGGAAAAAAAATATAGAATCACTCTATTCTGAGGAAAAAATTCATGAAAAACAAACAACCAAAAAAACACTCCAATACATCACTAGTATTTTGTTGCACCCTATATATATATAAAGATCTATCCTACTTTTTTTATGATTATTATTATCATTAATAATAATAAGAAGAAGAAGAAGAAGAAATTATATTACATAATAATTAGTGATGAGTGAGTATGCTTGTTACTACTCGGTACTCGCACGAGTATCACTGTACTCGGGCTACTCGGAGGGGACCGAATAATCTCGCGATACTCGTGCTGTACTCGTGGTCTTCATCCCTGCATGTTGGCGCTCTTTTGAGAGCCAGCCCTCATGCAGGGATTGGCTGGCAGACCACTGCAATGCCACAGCCCTGTTAGTTGTGGAATTGCAGTGATTGGCCGGCCCGCACAGCGTGACTGAGCCTTTATACCGGCGGGCGCGCTGTGCTCTGCTCACAGCCATCCAGACAGTCAGTGCAGGGAGAGGGTTGCTGCTTCAGGGAAAGGTTTGCGGCCCTTTATTGTTAGTTCCGGAGCAGGGCTGCAAACAGTGTGACCAGAAGTCCTTCTCAGGACATACAATAAGTTGTATACAGGCAGGCAGGGTATAGCCAGGTCGGAGTACAGTAGCAGAGTCCTTCTCAGGACTATTGTTGCTATATACAGGCAGGGTATAGCCAGGTCGGAATACAGGCTAGTGACCAGAAGAGTCCTTGTCAGGACTATTGTAGCAGTATACAGGCAGGCAGGCAGGCAGGCAGGGTATATAGCCATTCCTAGTGGTGACCGTATACCAGCCTTCATCATATCTGGGGCTGGTGTACACAGTCTAAAACTGTCCAGATAGTGTCAGACTTCTCAGTAATTGTCGCTCCTAAAAACCTGTTAGGTTCTTATTGCGTCCGTGCTTGCATTTAAAAACCGCACGTGTGTGCCTGTCGGTGGCAGCGTACAGGTGCACTTGTGTGCATTTTTCACAAACTATTATATAACGCACAAGTGTAGTGTATAATACACGTCAGTCAGCAGTGGCTGATAGTGTCAGACTTCTCAGTAATTGTCGCTCCTAAAAACCTGTTAGGTTCTTAGTGCGTCCGTGCTTGCATTTAAAAACCGCACGTGTGTGCCTGTCGGTGGCAGCGTACAGGTGCACGATTTGCACAAACTTGGATATAACGCACAAGTCTAGTGAATACACATCAGCACAGCATTGCAAAATGCGCAAGGGCGTTGGCAAGGAACAAGGAAGTGGACGTGATGGTGGTGCAGGCAGAGGCCGAGGTCGTGGGCAAGCTCTAATTTCGCCACAACAAAGGGCCACATCTAGTCGCTCGCACATCCTGTCCTAAATTCTTGGGGACCGCAGCAGTACACCGCTCTTGAACCAAGACCAGTGTCAACAGGTTGTTAGTTGGATAGCGGATAATGCTTCCAGTCAGATTGGCACCACCACAAACACTCTGTCTTCCACACGGTCAAGTGTCAGTAGCCGTGATACTGCACCGCACATTTCAGAACCTGATCCTCCTTCCTACCACAAGGCTGAGTACACGTGTTCGGACATTACTGATCCCACACTTGGACACTCGGAAGAGCTGTTCACGTTTCCATTCGCATGTTCTGGCCTCTCGCCAGCTTATGTTGAAGTGGGTCATGAGGAGATCGTATGTACAGATGCCCAAATATTTGAGCAGCCACGTTCTCACGAAGTTGGCAACGTGTCTCAACAAGGGGTGGACGATGATGAGACACAATTGTCAGGAAGTCAGGAGGAGGAGCAGGGTGCAGAAGAGGAAGACGACGTGGTGGATGATCCAGTAACTGACCCAACCTGGCAGGAGGATATGCAGAGCGAGGACAGCAGTGCACAGGGGGAGGGAGGCGTAGCATCCCAACAGGCAGTAAGAAGCAGGGTGGTGGCTCCAGGCAGAAGTCAGGCAAGCGTTCCCCGGAACAACAACACGACACAAGGTGCCTGTACAAATGTTAGGTCTTCCCGAGTCTGGCAGTTTTTTAAGTTGGCTCCAGATGATTCTAAAAAGGCCATTTGCAACACCTGCCGTGCCAGCATCAGCAGGGGTACCAAAACTAGCAGCCTGACCACCACCAGCATGATCAGGCACATGTCAGCCAAGCACCCGACTTTGTGGGATGTACAACAGAGTCGAGGAGCAGTGCTTGCTGATGTCACTGCTACGTCTTCGCTTGTTGTGCATGCGAGCCAATCCCCTGTCCATGCTGCCTGCGAACAAGCCTCCTCCGGCCCTGCACCTGCAGTTGCCTACGCAGAAATAACACCATCATCAAACACGTCCTTGTCCCAGCGCAGCGTTCAGTTATCCATTCAGCAAAACTTTGAACACAGGCGCAAATACACTGCCAACGCCCCACATGCCACAGTTCTAAATGCTAACATTTCGCGACTGCTTGCGCTGGAAATGTTGCCTTTTAGGCTGGTGGAGACAGAAGCATTCCGCGACCTGATGGCGGCAGCTGTCCCACGTTACTCGGTCCCCAGCCGCCACTATTTCTCCCGGTGTGCCGTCCCCGCGTTGCATAACCACGTGTCACAAAACATCACACGTGCCCTGAACAACGCTGTTTCACCCAAAGTCCACCTAACCACAGACACGTGGACAAGTGCTTGTGGGCAAGGCCGCTACATCTCGTTGATGGCACACTGGGTTAATATTGTGGAAGCTGGGACCCAGTCTAAGCGAGGGACGGAACACGTCCTTCCCACACCAAGGTTTGCAGGCCCTACCTCAGTCAGGGTTTCACCCACACTCTACAGCTCCGGAATGTCATGCTCTTCAGCCTCCTCCTCCTCCTGCGCATCCTCATCCACTTTACCCTCCACACCAGTCCCAAGCTGGAAGCACTGCAGCACTGCCTCGGCGAAGCGGCAACAGGCTGTGCTGAAGCTAATCTGCATAGGTGACAAATCCCACAATGCAGAAGAGGTGTGGACAGCTCTGAAACAGCAGGCAGATCACTGGCTCCCACCTCTGAACCTAAAGCCAGGAAAGGTCGTGTGTGACAATGGCCGGAACCTGGTGGTGGCTTTGAGGCGAGGCCAGCTGACACATGTTCCATGCGTGACCCATGTGCTCAACCTCGTGGTTCAGCGGTTTCTAAAGTCATACCCAGAGCTGTCTGATCTGCTGGTAAAAGTTCGCCGCCTGTCTGCACATTTTCGAAAGTCACCTACTGCTTCAGCCGGCCTTGCCGGCTTTCAGTGCCGTTTGCATCTTCCGGCTCACAGACTGGTGTGTGATGTCCCCACGCGTTGGAATTCAACTCTGCACATGTTGGTCAGGATATGTGAGCAGAAGAGGGCAGTTGTTGAGTACCTGCATCACCTAAGCCGTCGGGAAATTGGTCAAACTCCACACATAACACCTGAGGAGTGGAGATGGATGTCCGACCTATGTACCATCCTCCAAAACTTTGAGGACTCCACCAAGATGGTGAGTGGTGATGACGCCATTATTAGCGTCACCATACCGCTACTCTGCCTTCTAAAACGGTCTCTGCTCAAAAACAAACATGATGCATTGCAGGCGGAGCGCGATGAGTTGCAGCAAGAAACAGTAGTGGGTGTGGGTGATAACACACAGCCCAGCCTCGTCTCATCACAACGTGCAGTGGAGGACTATGACGAGGAGGAGGATGAAGACATGGAGCAACTCTCCGGCCAAATTGAGGATATGACATGCACACCAGTCATATCCTCGGTTCAGCGTGGCTGGCCAGAGGACAGGGTAGATGAGGAGGAGGAGGAGGAGGAGGACAGCATGTTCAGTCATCGTGTTGGTCAGGTTACTGAAGTCCTGGTTGTTAAGAGTCTGGCGCACATGGCTGACTTTATGGTAAGCTGCCTGTCTCGTGACCCTCGCGTTAAGAACATCTTGGCCGACAATCATTACTGGTTGGTAACACTGTTAGACCCACGCTACAAGGAGAACTTTATGTCTCTTATTCCCGAGGCGGAGAGGTCAACCAAAATGCAGCAGTTCCGGAAGGCCATAGTCACGGAAGTAGGCAAAGCATTCCCCTCACAAAACGCTAGCGGCATAGGTCAGGAATCAGTGGACAACCAAGGCGTACAGCCGAGAGAGACACAAGTCCAATCCGCCAGAGGTAGGGGAACAGTCTTTAAGATGTGGGACAGTTTTCTCAGCCCCTCACGTACCACAGCCCCTGAGGTGCGGGGTAGTGCCACAAGAAATCCTAAGTTTGCCCAGATGCTCAAGGAGTACCTTGCAGATCGAACAACTGTACTCCGACATTCCTCTGTGCCTTACAATTATTGGGTATCCAAGGTGGACACGTGGCATGAATTGGCTCTCTACGCCTTGGAAGTCCTGGCCTGCCCTGCCGCTAGCGTTTTGTCAGAGCGTGTTTTTAGTGCCGCTGGTGGAATCATTACAGATAAACGCACCCGCCTGTCAACTGAAAATGCTGACAGGCTGACTCTGATCAAGATGAACAAGGGTTGGATTGGGCCAGACTTCACCACACCACCAGCAAATGAGAGCGGAATTTAAAGTTTGTAACGGGCATTTGCCATGTACCTCCACTCACCCATGGGTACACACTTCTGGACTTTGGATAATCGCTGGACTGCTCCTTCTCCTCATGCGCCACCATGATGACCGTTACAATAGTTAGGCCGTTGTTTCAGGTATACCCCCAGTGGTACATTTTTTTCGCCCATTCTTTCAGAATGGACATTACAACGACGGGAGACCCGATCCTTTGCAATGGGAACAATGTTTTGAGGCCCTCATGCACATCTCTATCCAGGGACAATGTGGAGCCTCCCAATTTTTGGCTGCCCTGCCAAAGGGCTATACTACAATAGATCCACTTCCTTACAATGGGCACTTCAGGTTTACAGGCCCTCATGCACTTCTCTATCCAGGGACAATGTGGAGCCTCCCAATTTTTGGCTGCCCTGCCAAAGGGCTATACTACAATAGACCCACTTCCTTACAATGGGCACTTCAGGTTTACAGGCCCTCATGCACGTCTCTATCCAGGGACAATGTAGAGCCTCCCAATTTTTGGCTGCCCTGCCAAAGGGCTATACTACAATAGACCCACTTACAGGCCCTCATGCACGTCTGTATGCAGGGGCATTGGTGAACCTCACAATTTTGGACTTCCCTGGCAAAGGAAAATACTACAAAGACTCACTTCCTCAAAATGGGTACATTAGACTCAAGAGGCCTTCATGTACGTTTCTTCTCAGGGACATCGGAGTGCCACACAATGTTTTCACGTAAAATATTTCATGTAATCTCAAAAAGTAACATACACCAGCTCTATCTCACTATTGGGTATGTGCCCTTAACATTTCCGCCATGAAAATTCATTTTGGTGTCATTTTGGAAGGTTTTCTGGCGAGTCCGTAAAAATGGCGTAAAACTCGGATAAAATTGTTCACAGCTGTGACTTTTGAGTGATAAATGCTTCAAGGGGTCTTCCCCATGCTGTTGCCATGTCATTTGAGCACTCTTTGGAGACTTTTGTGACATTTTTAGGGTTTCTACATGCTGCCGGGGGGTCATTTCATAAAAATACTCGGGTCTCCCATAGGATAACATTGGGCTCGGTGCTCGGGCCGAGTACACGAGTATCTTGGGATGCTCGGCCCGAGCCTCGAGCACCCGAGCTTTTTAGTACTCGCTCATCACTAATAATGACATTACAATATTGTATGATTACCAAATCATGGGACATGACAATTATTATGCAAATGTCAGGATTTTCCTTGCCAGACTAGTCTAATTACCATGTGGATTTACTAGAACTTGTTTTACCAGGGCAGTTTGGCTCATGTCTAATGTTTTGTTGGTTGACCTCAGGATCCTTTTTTCTACACTATGTTCTTTGTTCTCTACAAAAAAAACAAGAATTTTTTCAAAAACGTTTTTACAATACTATTTGCATTCATATCTCTAGATTTCTTGAGTATTGCTCATATTTTATTATGCTCTTATGCTACTTCCTTCTTCCTTGTTAAATCCAAATTTTGTATGGGAACTTATTTTTTCAGATTACAATAATTACTAAAAAAGGTTTATGGTGTTTTTATTGGCCTTATTTTTTCTTCATAACCATAACTACAGAAAATAATCTATCATATGTTGTATTAGGCTGCAAAGCTATTTCTCAATATTATAATAATCATTGTGTATTTGCTATCAACTTTGGGATTTACTGTACATATTTCCTTCTTGTAGTTTTATCTCGTTTTTCTTTCCAATTATTTATTTTCTTAGAATTTCTTTTTACCAACTGTTCATTATCTTACACATGTATGTGGAATTCTAATTGATGTTAGTTAAAGGGAACCTGTCACCACTTTTTTGGCGTATAATCTGCGGCCACCACCACCGGGCTCTTATATACAGCATTCTAACAGGCTGTATATAAGAGCCCAGGCCGCTGTGAGAACATAAAAAACACTTTATTATAATACTCACCTAACGGTCGCTCGGTTGACCAGATGGGTGTCTCCGTTCTCCGGTGCCGGTGCCACCTCTTTCAACCATCTTCGTCCTCCTTGTTCTCTAGCCGAGGTGCATGACGCGTCCGACGTCATCCACACTCGCCGGCATTCAGGTCCTGAGCAGGCGCACTTTAATCTGCCCTGAGCAGTGCAGATCAAAGTATTGTAGTGCGCCTGAGCAGGACCGGCGAGTGTGTATGACGTAGGACGCGTCATGTTCACAGGAGTCAGAAGGAGGACGAAGCTGGCCGAAAGAGGAGGCGCCGGCATCGGACAAGGGAGACGCCCATCTAGCCAACCGAGCGACCGTTAGGTAAGTATTATAAAGTGTTTTTTATGTTCTCACAGCGGCCTGGGCTCTTATATACAGCATGTTAGAATGCTGTATATAAGAGCCCGGTGGTGTTGGCTGCAGCTCAAACGCCAAAAAAGTGGTGACAGGTTCCCTTTAAAGGAGTATACTCATTAAACTTTTATGCGATATGTATACTGCGTTCCAAATTAATATGCAACTTGGATTTAAGCATCATAAAGATTTACATTTTTATATTTCAAATAAACTAATGGATTGTATTGTGTCTCAGGAATCTTTGGATCACTGAATTCAATCTCAATTGCCTGTGATAATTAATTTGCCAGGTGATCCCAATTAAAGGAAATCTACTTAAAGGGGTTTTCACATGAAAAAAGTTAATTTTAAAGCTCATTTTAATCAGTAGTAGGCATGTCAGATGTTTAATTTCAAATATCCAATAGAGTTTCCCAACTGGACTAGTTGTTTCGGGGAACAGGTATGTTTCCTTATTCACAAGGTTGTTATACTCCTATTACAGGATGGTATCTCCAAATACAGCATGAGGCATATATCAGTGTTTTGCCAAGTATTTATAGGGATCGGATACGGCTTTAAAGAAGGCGATTCATTTTATTATAATGATTACAGAAAATAGGAAATATTGTGATGTTGCATACACTTTTGCATACTATAAATCACAAAGGTAAAGTACTTACTTACATTGCACACTACATAGGAAAAATTTCACCAGGAGCTACACGCATCATCTGTCTGGGAGCATCAGCTGTGAGAACCAAAAACAGCGAAGACAGTGAAACACCTGGGCTCCACACTGTGGTGTTATGGGCGTTCCCTCCACAGGTTAACTGGCTTCTCGGTTCGCTGTAATCTTCACCAGTTTATATCTCACTTGAAAACAAATGCTTGTGTAACCAAATGTTACACAAACTCTAACAGGTTCCATTTGTGTATTATAGTATCCCTCTTCTTAGTGGCCAAGTCTTCAGATGTCAATATACATCGGACAAATACGTCACCAGATGAGACATTTCAAAAGCTCCTAGTTTCAGATGTTTTACTATACTACAAACAAGCACATTTTCAGTAAACATTGATAAAAGAACTATGTGGTACTGAGTGATACTATAAATATGTATTTTCTCACTAGAACTATAACTCCAGGTGTCTGTGAAAATTGCAGAAAAACAAGCTAATACAAATTATAACTGTTGCAGTCTAATATCTTAAAAGGTATCTTAAAGACAGACTACTAATATGTATTCCTCATGGCCACTAACATGTTAGCGTTAGCACTACAATCAGCCCCTGATGGTTTTTCCCCCTTCAAGCCATATTAGTGAGGTCTATCTCCAGATAATGGGCCCACTCTGCGGTTTGATAAATAACAATATCAGGGAGCTGACAATCAGATAAAGAGCCTCTGGTTCACCATTTTTGCCTCTGGCAGTACAGACAAGACAAAACTTGGAGACTCATTCTGGAGTGCTAATATGTAAAAACATTTTAGGCAGACAGCGGTTCAGTGAAATCAACTGCCTGCCCCCTTTCTCCATTTCCACATAGTTCCTTTGCCCCACAGTAAGGTATGGTCCATGCAGCACACAGGATGTGGCCTGGCATTTCCATTTTAAAAATCAAGATGTGGATGAGTGACAGGATTAGGCCTCTGGATAATCCAGAACTAAATAAAAGTGGAACTATTCTGCGCTGCTGTAGGAATTTGAACTCCGAGAACAAGAGTCTTTAAATTTACCAATATATAAAGATACCCCAAAGACACCGTGATGCAAATATATAAAACATTTTATTTTTATTTTATAGCGCACAGGGTATTACAGTACATACAAGATAACAGTCATAAATAACCGGAATGAGTGAGTGAAGGAAGAGGGGGCCCCGGATGTATCTCAAAATTTATATCGGACCTGCCAGAGCAGATGAATATAAGTCATTATTGAAGCAGCCTTATGCCCATACCAAAGGCCCTAAAAGGGGGGCCCAAAATCAGTTGTGCCGCTAGTTAATGGCCCCATTACCTTAAGCCTAGGGCTTTATACCCAATCATAGCTCCAAAGCCTGTATGTATGACTAGTATAATGGCCAAAATACCCTCTGAGGCAAAACTGTACCCTCAAAAATGATTAGGAGGTGCCCAGGTGGTATCACATTAACAGAACCTTAATACCAGATCATAGTAATTCTACCAGAGCATGACTCCAAAGCCCATGAGTATGGCCAAAATACCCTCCAAGGGCAAAACCATGACCTCATATGCAATTAGGAGGTGCCCAGATGGTATCACATTAACGGAACATTAGTAAGGCATGTAGGCTTACCCAAAGCAAGTAAAGCGTCCGGGGTTCCTAGAGGACACGTGGGGACCGACGTCCCAACACGTGTTTCGCCAAGTGCTTCGTCGGGGGACGATAGTTAAAAAGTGCCAAAAGTGAGACTTTAAAAGGGACCTTAATTGATGGCACACCTCCATTTCCCCATGTGCACCGGAGTGGCTAATTGCTGCAGAGCGCGCCGCAGCGCAGTATCGGCGGCCGGAAGTCGACGGAGCGAGAACTTCCGGTGACGTCACCATACGACACTTCCGGTTTCCCGCCGCAACAAGCGTTGCTACGGACGCGAATCGGCAGACGGAGACCACTGCAGTGCTGGGTAAGATGGACCTGCCCCTAGTGAAAACGCTAATCCAACCCCTGTCAACAACAGTGTGGTATAAAGCTCGCAGACATATGCTGGGCATTAATATAATATCCCGTAATAATACAATCAGGGGAATACATATTATAAAGCACATTATAAGGCACATACATATTATGCATTGTTGATATACAATCACCATAAATGGTGCATAGCCAGAATAGAAGAAAAAGAAGAGAATAGATAAAGGCAGACGTCTGCAGGGAGATGAAAGGTACAGACATAGACACAGATATATACCCAGCAATTTCAGCAAGAAAACAATCACAAATATTCCGTGTCCATGTACATCGCAATTCAATAACCTCCCAATTTCTGGTTCTGTAAATGCATACGAGTTTCAGTTTCTTCCAAACCGGGGTTAATGGCAGAACCCGAATATAGGGGGCACTGCAACAGGGGGGAGGGGGGGGGGGGAGTGGGAAGGGGAGAGGAGGGGGAGAAGGGGAAAGAGAGGAAGCGGGGGGCGCCAAAAAGGAGGTTCATGACAAAAACCAGGTCCCTTGAAATTGAACAAAAGAAAAGACACACTGTTAAAAGAGTAATAAGACCACCAATAAATACAGCATGAATAGATAACATTCAAAATAATAAATAAAAATAAAAAAAAAAACAAACACACATGCAGGGGGCTACACAGCTATTCACAACTCTGTTACATAACCATAGGTCGACTCAACCACCCTGAGAGCAAACTTCCTAATTTGATTGAATCCGACAGGGAGAAGCTCATCCTCCCTATTTGTTCGATTCAGTCGGACTCCCTCAAGAATACCGCGATTATGGAGATAAAGACAAAGATTACAGAAAAGGGGCGAAGGAAAGCCGTTCATTCAGCCCAACCGGTGCCTGAGTACCCAGAACAAAAATCCAACGGCACTCCATCTGTGCCAACCGTTTTTTGAGGTCACCACCCCGAATTCCCAGATGTACCCTATCGATGCCACGGACCTGGAGGGATGTAGGGTCACAATTGTGAACCTCCCTGAAATGTCTTGGTATCGTTTTTAGGGATTCGGGGTTGGTGGTCTCCTTGGCCGCCAGAACATCACGCACATGCTCCCTGGTGCGAATTCGAAGCTCACGTGAGGTCAGACCGACATATATCTTGTTACAGCCACACGTGGCGTAATAAATTACGCCAGTTGTGCTGCAAGAGATATATGTCCGAATGGAGAAATCCCTCTTTCCGTCCGCTGAGCAGAAGGTTGTGGCCCGAATGATGTTCTGGCAGCCCCGGCAGCTACCGCAAGGGTAGCAGCCAACACGTTGGGGACCACATCCAAAGAGGGGGGTTCTCTTGACTACATAGTGACTATGCACCAATGCATCCCTGAGACTCCTACCCCTCCTTGCCGTCATCAAGGGGCGTTCCGGTAAATAACCACGAAGGGAGGGCTCGGTATGCAGAATGGCCCAATGTTTGCTTAATACACCTCTGATTTGGTCCCACTGTCGGCAATAGGTGGAAATGAATCTCGCCACTGGACTAGATGTGGATTTTGTAATTACATTGCCGGATAGGAGCTGGTCCCGCTGGGAGTGTTTAGCACGCTGGTAGCCTTTTTTGATGGATCTCTGGCTATACCCCCTCATTATGAACCTCTCCCTCATATCCCCTGATTCAGATTCGAAACTATCATCCGACGAGCACAGCCTGCGTAACCGCAGAAACTGGCCCGTCGGAATGGCATTCACTGTCGATCTGGGGTGACCCGAGGTAGCATGGAGGAGGGAATTGACCGAAGTAGTTTTCCGGAAGATGGTAGTGGCGACCGCCCCGTTAGATTCCACCGAGATTCGAATGTCCAAAAATTCGATGGTCCTTGGTCCGACCTGATGAGTTAAATAGATGTTATAGCCGTTGGAGTTAAGGTGACGCACAAAGTCCTCTAGCTCAGAGCCGGTTCCCCCCCAGACAACCAAGATGTCATCAATGTAGCGCAGCCAGCACTGCGCATGGGAGCTAGCCGGCACGCCGTCCCCGAAAACCTCCCTCTCCCAATAGCCGAGAAAGAGGTTTGCGTAAGACGGCGCGCAGGCCGCCCCCATCGCAGTGCCGCGCCGCTGGAGGAAGAACCGGTCTCGAAACACGAAGAAGTTGTGCGTCAATACAAACTCCAACAGCTCCATAATAAGGGCGGACAAGGACCCATCGAGACTACTCGAATCCAGGTAGAAACGCACGGCGGCCAGCCCATCCCGATGACCAATGCTGGAATAGAGGGCCTCCACATCCATTGTTACCAAAATCGCCTCCTCCTCCAAGATAAGACCCTCCAGTCTCCTTAGGACGTCCGCAGTGTCCCTGACATGAGAGGGCAGCGTCTCCACCAAGGGGTGCAAGTAATGTTCGATAAATTTGCATATAACATCGCACAGCCCTCCCATGCCAGAGACAATGGGACGCCCAGGAGGTGTCTTTGGGTTTTTATGAATCTTGGGGAGGAGGTAAAAAGTTGGAACAACAGGTGTTTTAACTAGGAGGCCCTCATAAATTTTTTTAGGGATAATCCCCTCCTCAAATGCCCTCAATAAGATCAACTCCAAGTCACTGGTGAAGCCACGTATGGGGTTATGTTGGAGAGGTTCATATGCCTCCCGGTCCCTCAACTGCCGCCATGCCTCCTTCTCATACAGCTCCACTGGCCAAATTACCACATTTCCGCCCTTGTCGGCAGGTTTTATTACCACCCCATCCAATGATTCGATCTCCCGTAGTGCCGTTTGTTGTTGTCTAGTGAGATTATTTTTACCCCCTCTCCATGGGAGCTGCTGGATGTCTTTAGACACTAGATCACAGAAAATCTGAATCGGGGGGCATAAAGACAAGGGCGGAAATGTGGTAGACCTCGGCATAGTGTGACGTGGAAAGTTACCTGATTGGTGGTGGGCCGACTCCTCCTCTAGCTCCTCCAACGCAGCAATGGCCTCTTGTTCCCGGATGGAAGTACTAGATTCCCCTGTGGCTCTTTTAGAATGTAGTTTGTGTAGTACCAACTTCCGTAAGAACAAATGGAGGTCTTTGATTACTGTAAAGAGATTGAAGTTAGTATGGGGCACAAATGACAACCCCAACTTCAAAACCTCCGTCTGCGTGGAGGTGAGGACATGTTTGGATAAGTTAATTACCTCCATCTGTCCATCACCTCCTTTTTTCCGAGCCAAAGGAGGGGCCGACCGTCCACCACCCAGCGCCAAGGTCTGTTGATTCCGAGCCTGGACCGATCTCGTGTTCGGTCTTATATTTCTGATAATTTCAGATGTGGAGTCTTCCTCTAATGAGGACATAGACGAGGCAGACATTGACATGGACGAGGCCTGATGTTTCTTCTTTTTATTGGGGAAGGACACACCTCGCCAGCGGTACACCTGACCATTTTTATAGTCCGTGACGTCACGTTGGTACTTCTTCGTCTTGGTACTCAGGATCTCCTTTTCCCACTTAGTAAATTCTTTATCAAGTGAATCGTTGTATTTGGACAACTCCTCAGGGGTAAGTTCAGAGTCCAGGTTGGCCTGAAGGACTACAATTTCCTGCTCCAACTCATTAATGGATTTCTCATTAAGCTCGATTAGGAGCTGCATGAAAATCCTGGAGCAGTTGGACGCGGCCTCCTCCCACTTTGTCTTAACTGTCTCATCTGAGACCACAAAAGAAGGGAAGACCCTGACTCGTAATCCCCTGGGGACAAGTCCCCTATCAATATATCTTTTCATGAATGCCACGTTCCACCACAAACGTGTCTTCCTATTCAACATAGTTTTCAGACTATTCATGCGGTCCATGGTGGACCTAGAACTCGTGGTAGGTAACTCCTCCCCTCCAGCCTCAAAAACTCTATCCAGTTGAGTTTCCCACGTTTTTTCGCGGGCTTTATAATCCATAGGGACCTGGAATGAACCTGTGATAAACCACAGAATAACTGTCAAATATAACATAAAAATCCAGAAATTATAGGCAACAACTCGAATCTGATACATTTGAACTCCGAGAACAAGAGTCTTTAAATTTACCAATATATAAAGATACCCCAAAGACACCGTGATGCAAATATATAAAACATTTTATTTTTATTTTATAGCGCACAGGGTATTACAGTACATACAAGATAACAGTCATAAATAACCGGAATGAGTGAGTGAAGGAAGAGGGGAGACCCCACGTGACCCAGGATGTATCTCAAAATTTATATCGGACCTGCCAGAGCAGATGAATATAAGTCATTATTGAAGCAGCCTTATGCCCATACCAAAGGCCCTAAAAGGGGGGCCCAAAATCAGTTGTGCCGCTAGTTAATGGCCCCATTACCTTAAGCCTAGGGCTTTATACCCAATCATAGCTCCAAAGCCTGTATGTATGACTAGTATAATGGCCAAAATACCCTCTGAGGCAAAACTGTACCCTCAAAAATGATTAGGAGGTGCCCAGGTGGTATCACATTAACAGAACCTTAATACCAGATCATAGTAATTCTACCAGAGCATGACTCCAAAGCCCATGAGTATGGCCAAAATACCCTCCAAGGGCAAAACCATGACCTCATATGCAATTAGGAGGTGCCCAGATGGTATCACATTAACGGAACATTAGTAAGGCATGTAGGCTTACCCAAAGCAAGTAAAGCGTCCGGGGTTCCTAGAGGACACGTGGGGACCGACGTCCCAACACGTGTTTCGCCAAGTGCTTCGTCGGGGGACGATAGTTAAAAAGTGCCAAAAGTGAGACTTTAAAAGGGACCTTAATTGATGGCACACCTCCATTTCCCCATGTGCACCGGAGTGGCTAATTGCTGCAGAGCGCGCCGCAGCGCAGTATCGGCGGCCGGAAGTCGACGGAGCGAGAACTTCCGGTGACGTCACCATACGACACTTCCGGTTTCCCGCCGCAACAAGCGTTGCTACGGACGCGAATCGGCAGACGGAGACCACTGCAGTGCTGGGTAAGATGGACCTGCCCCTAGTGAAAACGCTAATCCAACCCCTGTCAACAACAGTGTGGTATAAAGCTCGCAGACATATGCTGGGCATTAATATAATATCCCGTAATAATACAATCAGGGGAATACATATTATAAAGCACATTATAAGGCACATACATATTATGCATTGTTGATATACAATCACCATAAATGGTGCATAGCCAGAATAGAAGAAAAAGAAGAGAATAGATAAAGGCAGACGTCTGCAGGGAGATGAAAGGTACAGACATAGACACAGATATATACCCAGCAATTTCAGCAAGAAAACAATCACAAATATTCCGTGTCCATGTACATCGCAATTCAATAACCTCCCAATTTCTGGTTCTGTAAATGCATACGAGTTTCAGTTTCTTCCAAACCGGGGTTAATGGCAGAACCCGAATATAGGGGGCACTGCAACAGGGGGGAGGGGGGGGGGGGAGTGGGAAGGGGAGAGGAGGGGGAGAAGGGGAAAGAGAGGAAGCGGGGGGCGCCTTATAATGTGCTTTATAATATGTATTCCCCTGATTGTATTATTACGGGATATTATATTAATGCCCAGCATATGTCTGCGAGCTTTATACCACACTGTTGTTGACAGGGGTTGGATTAGCGTTTTCACTAGGGGCAGGTCCATCTTACCCAGCACTGCAGTGGTCTCCGTCTGCCGATTCGCGTCCGTAGCAACGCTTGTTGCGGCGGGAAACCGGAAGTGTCGTATGGTGACGTCACCGGAAGTTCTCGCTCCGTCGACTTCCGGCCGCCGATACTGCGCTGCGGCGCGCTCTGCAGCAATTAGCCACTCCGGTGCACATGGGGAAATGGAGGTGTGCCATCAATTAAGGTCCCTTTTAAAGTCTCACTTTTGGCACTTTTTAACTATCGTCCCCCGACGAAGCACTTGGCGAAACACGTGTTGGGACGTCGGTCCCCACGTGTCCTCTAGGAACCCCGGACGCTTTACTTGCTTTGGGTAAGCCTACATGCCTTACTAATGTTCCGTTAATGTGATACCATCTGGGCACCTCCTAATTGCATATGAGGTCATGGTTTTGCCCTTGGAGGGTATTTTGGCCATACTCATGGGCTTTGGAGTCATGCTCTGGTAGAATTACTATGATCTGGTATTAAGGTTCTGTTAATGTGATACCACCTGGGCACCTCCTAATCATTTTTGAGGGTACAGTTTTGCCTCAGAGGGTATTTTGGCCATTATACTAGTCATACATACAGGCTTTGGAGCTATGATTGGGTATAAAGCCCTAGGCTTAAGGTAATGGGGCCATTAACTAGCGGCACAACTGATTTTGGGCCCCCCTTTTAGGGCCTTTGGTATGGGCATAAGGCTGCTTCAATAATGACTTATATTCATCTGCTCTGGCAGGTCCGATATAAATTTTGAGATACATCCTGGGTCACGTGGGGTCTCCCCTCTTCCTTCACTCACTCATTCCGGTTATTTATGACTGTTATCTTGTATGTACTGTAATACCCTGTGCGCTATAAAATAAAAATAAAATGTTTTATATATTTGCATCACGGTGTCTTTGGGGTATCTTTATATATTGGTAAATTTAAAGACTCTTGTTCTCGGAGTTCAAATGTATCAGATTCGAGTTGTTGCCTATAATTTCTGGATTTTTATGTTATAGCTGCTGTAGGAATGACTTAAATCCAAAGGTGCTGAATTGTAGTTGGTTTTATTTTACACGTTTCGAAGAGTGAACTCACTTCTTCATCAAGAAATCCACCGATTAACAAGCAATGACAGTAATGCGGCTTATATATAACATTAAGTTTTGAAAAAAGAGTGCAAAACAGACACATGATACTAAGTCAAAGTTCAGGAGGTTGAAGGTGGTGCTGGTGTGTTCATTGCCTGGTATAGGAATAAAACCCACTTTTCTAATTTAATTTATTAGGTAAAAAGAATAGTTAAAAGGACAACATGAGCAACACAAAAAACAGCTTGAAAGTACAAAAATAATGAAAAGCAAGAAAAAAGAAGGAGGAAAAATAATAAGGAACAAAAGTTAACAGGAAAAAGATGTGTGTTATCATTGAAGGGGACTAGAACCCACTAATGATTATGATATAATGATATAATTATAAAAAAAACAATGAATATTTATATCACATAATTTCTGTGAGATATGAATATTCACAATTGTTTTCATTTTCTCCACATTTAAAGTTTTTTGTTTTTTTTTTAACAAACTTACAGTTATCAAGCAACTATTATTTATTACACGTACAATAATTTTAAAAAATTATACAGACTCTTTTTCACACATTTGTAAATAAATGATAATTCATATCTTTTTCAGTCCTTATCACATAGCACACTTATTAAAACTCAGCTCAAGAACATATAGTTCACCTTACCATTAATGAGTTCAACCCCACTGGTTCACTTTTATAACATACAAGTGCTTCTCTTTAAATTAGAATATCACCAAAAAGTATTTTTTTTTCAGTAATTCAATACAAAAAGTGAAACACATATATTATGTAGAGTGATTACAAACAGAGTGATCTATTTCAAGTGTTTATTTCTGTTAATGTTGATGATTATGGCTTACAGCCAATGAAAACCCAAAGTCATTATCTCAGAAATTTGGAATATAATATAAGACCAACTGAAAAATAGTTTTTTAACTCAGAAATGTTGGCGTACTTAAAAGTCTGTACAGTAAATGTACTCAATACTTGGTCGGGACTCCTTTTGCATGAATTGCTGCATCAATGTGGCATGGAGGCGATCAGCCTGTGGCACTGCTGAGGTGTTATGGAAGCCCAGGTTGCTTTGATAGCAGCCTTCAGCTCGTCTGCATTGTTCGGTCTGGTGTCTCTCATCTTCCTCTTGAAAATACCCTATAGATTCTCTATGGGGTTTAGGTCAGGCGAGTGATACTCTGGTTATTAAACCAGGTAATGGAACTTTTGGCTGTGTCAACAGGGGCCAAGTCCTGCTGGAAAATTAAATTTCCATCTCCAAAAAGCTTGTAGGCAGAGGGAAGCATGAAGTGCTCTAAAATTTCCTGGTAAATGGCTGCGCTGACTTTGGTCTTGATAAAACACAGTGGACCTAAACCTGCAGGATACATGGCTCCCAAAACCATCACTGATTGTGGAAACTTTACACTAGACCTCAAGCAGCTTGGATTGTGGCCTCTCCACTCTTCCTTTAGAATCTGGGACCTTGATTTCCAAATGAAATGCAAAATTTACTTTAATCTGAAAGAAACAACTTGGACCACTGAGCAACAATCCAGTTCATTTTTCCTTGGCCCAGGTAAGATGCTTCTGGCGTTGTCTATTGATTATTAGACGCTTGACACAAGGAATGCGACAGTTGTAGCCCATATCCTGGATACATCTGTGTGTGGTGGCTCTTGAAGCACTCTTGACTCTTGACTCCAGCAGCAGTCCACTCCTTGTGAATCTCCCCCAAATTTTTAAATGGCATTTTCTTAACAATCCTTTCAAGGCTGCGGTTATCCTGGTTGCTTGTGCACCTTTTTCTACCACACTTTTTCCTTCCACTCAATTCTCCATAAATATGCTTAGATACAGCACTCTGTGAACAGCCAGCTTCTTTAGCAATGACCTTTTGTGGCTCACCCTCCTTGTTTGAGTGTGTCAATGACTGCCTTGTGGACATCTGTCAAGTCAGCAGTCTTCCCCATGATTGTGTAGTCTATTGAACCAGACTAAGGGACCATTTTAAATGGTTAGGAAGCCTTTGCAGATGTTTTCTGTTAATTATTCTAATTTTCTGAGATAATGACTTTTGGATTTTCATTGGCTGTAAGCCATAATAATCAACATTAACATAAATAAACACTTGAAATAGATCACTCTGTTTGTAATGACTCTATGTAATATATGCGTTTCACTTTTTGTATTGAATTACTGAAAAAACAACTTTTTGATGATATTCTATTGAGAAGCACTTTTTGGTACAAAATGATATCAGTTTCACACGTTTTTCCTCTGTTTTACCTTTATACTGTACGTTTTTAGGGACATAGATATGCTACACTTATTTTTTGACACTTATTTGTACTTATTTTTGACATTTTCAATGTACAAATTTTATTCTGTAAATTGTATATATAAATGTTTAAAAAAGTATACCTTTTTAGTGACAGATATGCATACACTACTCATATAATAGGTTTTTTGACATTTTAAATATACCAATTTCATCCCATATATTGAGTATATGTAAAAATGTTTTTTGACAATTTTACCTTACAATTTTATTTTACACATTTTATTTTACACAATACTGTTAATTAACTTATTTGATAGAGATGAGCGAACCGGTCGCGGTTCGGCTTGAGGTCGGTTCGCCGAACGGAGGTCCCGTTCGAGTTCGGTTCGTCGAACGTTCGACGAACCGAACTCGAACTGCATAGGAAACTATGGCAGGCAATCACAAACACATAAAAACACCTAGAAAACACCCTCAAAGGTGTCCAAAAGGTAACAAACAACTCACAACACAACACAAACACATGGGAAAGTGACAAGGACATATACTCATGCGAAAACAAAACAGCTGGACAAGGAAAAAGAGGAGGACACACAGATATATGAGTATATGCAAGGAAACATCGATGCCATTACTGTGCAACTTGAGCCCTGCTCATTTTAAGCTTCCAATCTGGATAAATTGCCTGAGCTTGCCACGTACGCCTTGGGGATCTTGTCGTGTCCTGCAGCCAGCGTTCTTTTGGAATCTGTCCTCAGTGCTGCTGGGGGTCTGCTGGCAGATAAGCACACGTGTCTGTCCACTGACAATGTGGACATGGCTCTCAGAGGACTTTTCTTCCCCTGGGTCAGCCAGGGGAGGCGAAAGGCACGCGTATTTTTGAGAGTGCTTCATGCAAAGCATCTTTTTCATTTTGAAAAGGGGGGTCAAGTGATGCCAGTCAAGTGGGGTGTGTGTGGCCCAATTAGTGGAAACGAGGGAGACTGTGGTTGGAGTCACCTCGTTGTGTTTCTAAAAGAACCAAGATGAACAAGTCATGGCTCTCCGAGGACTTTTCTTCCCCTGGGTCATCCAGGGGACGGGAAAGGCAAGCGTTTTTTGAGAGTGCTTCATTCAAAGCATCTTTTTCTTTTTCAAAAGTGGGGTCAACTGATGCCAGTCAAGTGGGGTGTGTGTGGCCCAATTAGTGGCAACGAGGGAGACTGTGTTTGGAGTTCCCTCGCTGTGTTTTACATGATTTTCGAAGGGCATGACATGCCTAAGAGGTTGAGTTTCATCATCTGCAACTTGTTGGCAACAGAAAGGCTGCCTTTACACCCTTTTGAGACCGAAGATTTTCGAGACCTTATGCCCATTGCAGTGCCCCAAGAGCCGAAGGCCAGTCGTCACTCCTTCTCCAAGAAAGGCGTGCCCGCGCTACCATAGCAGGTTGCACACAACCTCACCGATTCCTTGAGAAACTCTGTGTGTGACAGGGTGCATTTCACCACAGATACTTGGACCAGTAAGCATGGACAGGAGAGATACATGTTGCTGACTTGGCACTGGGTAACTATGGTGAGAGATGGAGAAGGGTTTGCTGTACAAGTCTTGCCGTCCACATGACTTGTGTGTCAATCCTTCATCTGTATGTACAAGTTCCTCTACTGCTTCTGCCTCCTCAACCTCGTGTGGGTCCTCCACCTCGGCCCAAACCCTGTGTGGTCAGGCCACCCTTCCTTGTAACTGCGCCCAAGGAATCCCACACACCTCCTTACTATGCTGGCAGCAGAGCTCAAGGCCATCAGGCGGACAAATGTTTACTTTGAAATGTAGGGGAAATGTGAGACACCACTGAGGAATTGTGGACGGTTAGCTCTGGAGAGTGAGACCGAGTTTCATCAATGGTTGTCTCCACTCAACCAGCAGCCAGGGAAGGTCGGGTGCGACAATGATGCAAACCAGTCTGTGACCCTTCTTCAGAGCAATGTGGCACACGTGCCTTGTATGGCTCACGTGTTGAACCTGGTTGTCCAGCAATTTTTAAAACACTATCCCGGCCTACATGGCCTTCTGCAGAGGGCACGGTGTAACGCCTGCCTGGATCGACGCACTCAGATGGGCTGTAAAGGATAAGCTAGAGGCAAGCCACTCACCAAGCTGGACACCCAGAACCCTGAAACCCTTTAACCCCTATACAGTGATTTGGAATTACACAGGGCCCAAGTTGATCAATACCTGTGGAAGGCTGCAGTTCCAGAGAATAGTAGTCATGCAGGGTCAAAAACATTAATTGAGGAAGATGAACAGAATGGGATGGCCAGGACTTAATCAGAAAACAAGCAGAGGTGAAATGCGGATCGGCTAGCGAGGTACATAAACAGCAAGCAGGAAAAGTAGTCAGGTAACAAGCACACAAACTCATAAAACTGAACTGGGGTAACAGTAACAAGAGGTTCATAGCTTTGTCTGGCAATGGTCTGCAGACAGGAGGGGCCTAAAAAAGGGTGTGGTGTCTTCCCATTGGTTGTAGCTGAATGATGGTACTTCATCTGTGAGATACCCACCACCTACATTCAGCCTGTGGTTCTGTATCTGTCAAGGTAACGCAACCCAGTGGGTGACCATAACCTGCGTCCACCTGCGCCGCAGGCATCGACTCCTTTCCCATCATCAGCACTATGCACGAAAGGAACACGTTGTCACCTGGCGACCGGAGTACAAATTGATTGAGTGGACTACGTTGGTGACTTAACAGCCGTGTGCGGCGATGATGCAAACCTGTCTGCGGCCCTCCGTCAGGGCAATGTGACACACGTGCCTTGTATGGCTCACGTGTTGAATCTGATTCTCGAGCAATTTTTAAAATACCATCCCGGCCTACATGGCCTTGTGCAGCGGGCACGCTCACTATGTGCTCACTTTCATCCTTCGCACCCAGCAGCTCAACAACTTTCATCGCTCCTGAAGTCTTAGGGTCTGGCGGTCAAACGCGTGAAATGCGATGTTCCGACACGCAGGAATTTGAATCTGCACATGTTGCAGCATCTGTGGCAGCACCGCAGAGCCCTGCTGAAATACGGTATGACGTATACCCTGGGCTAACTTGATCCAGAGGTGGTGTACATCACGCTGCTGCAGTGGTGTCAGATCAAGGACCTATGCACCCTTCTACACAGTTTACAAATATCGACGAAGATCTTTAGCACTGGCGATGCCATTCTCAGCATGACAATTCTGGTCATCTACAAGATGGAGCACACTGTATGCATTATTCGGAGTCAGGTGTTGGTCCAAGAGGGAGGGGAGGAAGTACAGGAGGAGTCATATGCAGAAGGGATAATAAGATCTACAAGGTCCAGACGGTGAGCGGCACCTAGGCGGAAGTCAAGGGACGGTGGGGGAGAGGGATTAACAAGGGCGCATAGTATCTGCAAAAATTGTTGAGGAAGGTGCAGGAGCCCATGAAGAAATGGAGCACGAACTGGCGATGGGCATGGAAGACTCAGCAGATGAGTGAGAGCTTGCTCACATTTCGGTTGTGCGAGGTTGTGGGGAGAGGGCAGAGGAAGAAGGCACGATTCTCACCTCTCTGCCACCAACACACCAAAGACTTGGTCCTCCTGGATGCACAAGACACATGAGCGCCTTCTTGCTGCACTACCTACAACATGACCCTCGGATTGTACGAATTCGAAGTAATGCTAACTACTGGGTTGCCACACTGTTAGATCCCCGGTACAAGACAAAATTTGGCGAAATAATTCCTGCCATAGAAAGGGACGCACGTATACAGGAGTATCTGCAGAAGGTGGTACGGATTCTTAGATCTGCTTTTCCAGTAAACACCAGTGCTGCACAGAGTGAATCTCAACGCTTTGTCATGGATAGGAGGAAATGGTCTTTTACTTGTCCACATCTGAGGGACCGAGGGCTGGCTGCTGTGCTGAGATGGCATTGAGTACGGTGTCCCTGCAGAGTTGCACTTTTGGTCATATACCAAATGAGTTGAAAAAGGACAGATGTTGGTGGAAAGGGGAACAGGTGTGTTGGAAAGGGGAAAAAAGTTTTTGTCCGTGGGTTTGGTGGTTAAGCAAAAGTAACATTTGATGAAGAAACACCATCTGTTACGGTGGGACTGGCAGATTTGGATAAGGTGGTATATACTATGTTACCGCTATATAACGAAAATTAATAAGAAAAGAAAGAGAAAGGTATATATCAAGTAGTAAAGAGTGGGGAGGGCACCACCTAACAGGATTAGTTATACCCTAAATGGGTCAATGGGTTCACCTCACCCCTGATGAAGTCACCCTAGCTGGTGACGATATGCGTGGGGACTATACCCTCTGCTACTCTTTTGATGGGTAACTTGGCAATGGCTGGTGATTAGGGCATAACATCCTTATACCTACAGGTTATTCTTATGGGGAACCTTGTTTGGGGACTTGTATCCTTTGCAGAGTCCCTTGTGGTTTAATGGTGGCTCTGTATAACCTAACACTACTGCATATTTATATGCCTTATGTACCATCTTTATTTTGCAATTTTGTATGACATTGCATGGTGTATATGTATATTTATATTTAAAACTGTTTGGTGTTTCCCGTACATATATTATACTGCCTTGTGTCACACCATTGTCTTTTTCCCTTTTGGGAGCAGGGGTTTTTCAAACCTCAACAGAGGATTGGACTGGTAGATATATGTGGCTGTATGCCTTTTTAAATGATTTTAACTGTGTGTGATCCCGTGTCCATTTTTGTAATAAAGATTGCCTTTTCATATAAATTGGTGTATCCCTCTTGTTGCACACTTCTGCCCTTCTTTCTCAGAAAGGTATATATCCCCATCAGCAGTCAATGTCCACCGTGCTCCCAGATGGAAAAGGAGAGGTTGGCAACTGGAAGGTTAGATGGAGGATACAGATCTGTGTGGCTATGAAACTAATAGTTGCCTGAACCGAGTTAGACGCCACTCCAATCTGGAGACTGGGAGCCCTGTTAGCGTCACAGGGTCCACACGCCCACCCAGCCCAGGAACTCCCTGTTAACATCACAGGGGCCATTCAGTACGCTGACCGTGTGCATTGGGGCCACACCTGTGGACAGCAGGCGCATCAGCAGCAGCAGGCCTGTTAATGCCACTGGGCTGCACAAGCAGGACTTGTAGGACAGGAGCTGGTCTTAACCGTTCTGCGTTACCAACTGTGGTGGCGACCTGCATCGACGCCCTATCCCTGACTACCTCTGGCCTAAAGCTGCAATGGGTTCAACACATGGAGGTGTGCTCTTTCGGAGCATAATATAAGACTGCGCACCTCCTTGTTGGCTCCAGCCCGTTTTATAACCTTGGTCCGCCCCAAACCAGGGTGGACCACAATGCACCTCTTGGAGACAAAAGCAGAGTGACACGTCATGAGTGGCATAACTAGCGTCCTATTTGGAACCGAAACTTCAATAATGACCTCATGGCTGCCACGACACAAACACCTCACCAGTTATCGTCTGACCATCAATAATGAGGTGACAAGTCATAGGGGCGGGACTCTGCAAGCCATTTGGGAGTGGCCTAGCCACATCGTCAGGACACCTGATGCCCTGTGGTCTATATGGGCCCCCCACATCAGGGGCAGGGCCAAAAAGTTCATTACCGGACCTAGTCTCTGATGCAGTAAGTGCCTGAGCATGCTCAGTTGCATGAAATACAGCTTTAGCATGGTGTCTAGGCACAAAACAGTACTTAGACCCGGCATGGAATGCAAGTACCTGTGCAAAGAGGCTTTCGCACTAAGTGTTGGAGCATGCGCTGTATCCCGAAATGAAGACTTAGCCTCAGGAATGGCACAGTCAGGCTGAGCATACTCACTAGGCGAAACACTGTAGTTAGGCTGCAGCTGGGGTAAATCGGCACACGCATGCGCACTAGCTGCCTCTCCACACTTAGACGTGGAGTAGAAATTGCTCTTCGGGTGTGGACTTGCAGATGCTGTCTATGAACAGAAGGAAAAGCTAAAGGAAGCATCACTTTCTATCCCTCCGAATTATCAAATGCAGCAATGAATTCCCTGAGTTTGCTATAAAATTAGCATAGCAAAATGTGCATGAGGGTGTCATGCAGAGGTGCTGCACATAGATTTGCACCAGTGGGGCACTAATGGAGTACAACAGCCACTTCTTGTATGCCACTAAGTTTACTCAATTTTTGGTATTCTAATGTCTTAGTAAGTAACAATGAGATGAGTGTGCAATGCAGGCAGAGGTGCTGCAAATATCTTTGCACTTGTGGGACAATACAGAAGTCCAACAGCCACGTTTAGGATGCCACTAAGTTTACTCAGTGTTTGCTAGTATAATGGCTTAGTAACAATGAGTTGGAGTGTGCAATGCAGGCAGACGTGCTGCAAATATCTTTGCACTAGTCGGACTATACAGAAGTACAATAGCCACGTTTAGGATGCCACTAGGTTCACTCAGTGTTTGCTAGTATAATGGCTTAGTTATAATGAGTTTGAGTGTGCAATGCAGGCAGACGTGCTGCAAATATCTTTGCACTAGTGGGACTATACAGAAGTCCAATAGCCACGTTTAGGATGCCACTAAGTTCACTCAGTGTTTGCTAGTATAATGGCTTAGTAACAATGAGTTTGAGTGTGCAAAGGGCAGGAGGGTACAGTGGCAGGGTTGTGGGTCTGGGTAGAGGAAAGGAAGCCTGCCTTTCTATCCCTCCTAATGGGGAAATGCAGCGAGGAAATCCCTGACCTTAGCTACACAGATGCTGTCATCTTGTGTAGCTGTTAAACTCTGTTTTCACGGACCTGTCACCTATGGCTCTGACCCTGCCGGTATGAGCCCTTAAAAGGACTGATAGAAAGTGCTATCCCTAAGCTGTCCAGCGCTGTGTATGGAGCGTATACAGCAGTATCGGCGATAGGAGCTGCGCCAGTGATGTCTGACACCAAGGACGCAGAAGGCAGATAATGGCGTGCTGGAGGAAAATGTCCGGTTTTATAATGCAGGGACATGTGACATGGACATCCTATCACACATGCTGTTGCTTCTCTGGCTAAAAGTCCACTTAGTTGTGTGTGTGTCTGGGATTGGCTGACATGCTGGCCCTCCCCACTACACGCGCGCGCTTAGGGAAGGAAGACAAGGAAAAAAAAAAAAAAAATGGCGATCACCATTATACATACAGCAGTGATCTGAATGCGCTGTTCCCGCACACTATACACTGAAATGTCATAATAGTGTGAGTCACAGAGTGACTTACACTATTACAGCGGAAAGCCAGCTAGGAATTAGCTGGGTTTTTTGCTGCTAGAACCGTTCTCGAACGTAACTAGAACTATCGAGCTTTTAGCAAAAAGCTCGAGTTCTAGTTCGATCTAGAACAGCCCCCAAAATCACTCGAACCGCGAACTGGAGAACCACGAACCACAAACCGCAATCAACTCTATTATTTGATATACATTTCTTTTAAGTTTCCCACATAGTACATGGCATAAGGCTTTTCCTTTCTCACATATCTATCATAATCATTAGTGGGTTCTAGTCCATGACAACAGACATCTTCCTTTTAACTTTTGTTCCTTATTATTTTTCCTCCTTCTTTCTTATTGCTTTTCATTATTTTTGTACTTTCCAGCTGTTTTTCTTTGTTTTTCAGGTTGTTCTTTTAACTTTTCTTTTTTCCTAATAAATTAAATCAGAAAAGTGTTTTTATTCCTATACCAGCAATGAACACACCAGTGCTATCTTTAACTCTCTGAACATGTGAGCGTAGCATCATAGAAGTTATTCCATGTCACCTTAATTTTCAATAATTCAAGGGGGTAAGAATAGAAGTAGAGAAATCTGAAAGAAAGAGGGGAACCTGAGAACAGGCAAAAAGGACACAGGCAAAGAGAGAGACGAGAAAGAGGAGGAGGGAAGAGGGGGGGAGCAGAAGGGGAACGTACATTGGGAAACAACAGACACGTACCGACCGAGGAGAGGTTGCGTGGCAACATGAGATCCAGTTATGTTCATACTCAGTCTGAGGGTATTTAATTGCTGTAGTCGCTAGAGTACTTGAACTCGATCCAATAATACCAAGTTTTGTAAAAGGCATCATGGAGTGAAGCCGTCAGGTCCTCCATATACATCAGGTCATTCACCCTACCCACCCATGTGAACAGACTCGGGGGGACAGAGGACCTCTAACCCAGGGGAACACATGCCCTGGCCACCATCACCAGAAAGCTCAGCAGAGAACTTTTGTACAATCGGGACAAGGACTCAGGGAGTTAGAGCAAACACAGCTCCAGGCCCAGGGTCTGCATAGTTCCAGTCACCAACCTAATAACGTCCTTTATTCCCTCCCAAAACCGGTGAAGAGCCGGCCATGTCCAAAAAATATGCAAGAAGTCTCCCTTGCCCACTTTGCATCTCTAACATTTAGAGTCTACAGTAGGATACATCCTGTAAAGTTTAATGGGAACCCTATACCAACGGGATAAGCATTTATAAATTGCCTCCTGTAGTTTAGAGCTGACAGATGTCTTGTGGGTGAGGGAGAGAACCTTGTCTCTCTGCTCTGTAGAAAGTGTAAGACCAAGATCAGAAGAGTTAACTAGTAGCATCCCCTCTTCCACGCACAGCTTCTCAAACTCAGTGAGAGGTTTAGAGAACCGGCTGTAGGCAGGTAGGGTGTGGATAAAATGTCGTGGTTGGATGGAACACCACAGACCCAATGGACAAGGGACCGAGCAGTTCTGGAGGTCTTCCGTGGTAAGCCAGTCACCTCTGACACCGATCTGTTGTGCCCAGAATCTACCCCGACAGATCCACAAGTGGAACACTGGGTCTAATAAACTTGAGCTGAACTCCAGAGAACCTATGATCGGGGAAAGGGGGGAAGGTACAGTATAGGGATAAAAGATGTGCGTACCTGCAAGCTGGAACAGCAAGCTAATGTGGCACTGATCATTGGATGAAGCTTAATAGCTGAGCCGGGGGGTGGGGGGAGAGACACCCAGGGGAGAGCAGCCAATGGAATATCCAAGAAGCTTTGTTCAACCGACACCCATGGTTTAATGGAGGAGTGCCTACACCAGTCTATTATTTTAGCCAAGTGGGCGGCCACATAGTATAATTTAAGGTCTGGGAGACCCACCCCCCTCGGGCCTTGGGCCTGCACAGTAGTGACCGAGCCAATCTTGCCAGCTTGTTAGCCCACAAAAACCGTATTTGCAAGGAGGAGACCTCCTTAAAGTAAGAGTGGGGAATTTTAATGGGCAACGTCTGTAGGAGGAACAACAACCGAGGAAACATGTTCATTTTAATAATTTGACACCTCCCGAACCATGTGAATGTGTTTTTGGACCAGTTTTTACAGTCCTCTTTTAATTTCTGGAGCAGGAGGGTATAAATTAACTTAAATAAAGAGGTAGCATCCGCAGATAGCCTAAGCCCTAAGTATTGCAGAGACTATGCGGCCCAATGGAACTCAAATGAGTTTCACAGCTGCGAGACAAAACCTAAGGGGAGAGTAACATTCAAAGCCTCCGATTTAGTCATATTGATCTTAAAGTTGGCCAAAGAGGAGTATTTTTTAAGTTCAGACATTAGGCAGGGAAGGAAGACAAGAGGGTCAGTGATGAAAAAGAGTAAGTCATCCACATAAGCCACTATTTTATGGGTTGTGTTGCCAACCCTAAGTTCCCTGATGTCTGGGTCCAACCGAAGGTGTCTTAGCAGGGGTTTTAGGCTAAGTATGAAAATTAATGGGAAAAGTGAGCATCCCTGTCACATACCATTCACAATGGGGAATCTCTCCGAGAGCACCCCATTTACCCGGACACACGCCGATGGAGAGCTATAGAGGGAGCCTACCCATTTGAGCATATTGTTTCTCAGTCTCAAGGAGACCAAGACCTCATCCAAGAAAAGCCAGCTGACTCGATCAAATGCTTTTTCAGCATCCGTAGACAGAAGCATCAGAGGTGTGCCATCCATCTTAGCCCTATGGACTAGATTTAAAGCCTTAGTAGTATTATCCTGAGCCTCCCTGCCCACCATGAATCCTGCCTGGTCTGTAAGCACGATCTCTCCCAACAGGGATGAAAGTCAATTGGCCAGGTTCTTGGAAAACAATTTTAGATCTACGTTGAGCAGGGAGATCGGGCGATAGCTGGCACAACAAGCGGGGTCCTTGCCCCTTTGTGAATAACCATGATATTGGCCGTAAGGCTATGTGCCCACGCTAGAATGTCCCTGTGGATTTTTTTGCCTGAAAATCCGCGACTTTCGCGGCAAATCCGCACCCGCGGATTTGCCGCGAATTTACCGCGGATTTTGATGCGGATTTCATTTTTTTTTTTTTTCCCCCATTCAAAACCAAAAATCCGGACCAAATCTGCACCAAATAATTGACATGCTGCAGATTTTTCCGGATCAAAATCCGCGGCAAATCCGCAGCGGAAAAATCCGCAGCATGGGCACAGCATTTCCAAAATGCCATTCAAATGGCTTGGAAGTGCTGCTGCTGCAGATTTTCGGGAAATCCGCGGCAAATCCGCGGCAAAATCCGCGCAAAATCCGCGCAAAATCCGCAGCGTGGGCACATAGCCTAAGAGTGTCTCTGGGTATTGGAGGAGCCATGCTTGAAGGTATGTTGTTAAAGGCCACAAGAAAATGTGTGGTCAGAAGGGGACCTAACTTCTTGTAATAGAGCTTTGGGAGACCATCGGGGTTTGGGGCTTTGCCAGTGAGAGAGTTCTTAATAGCAGTGGAGAGTTCCAGCTCAGAGACAGGTGACTCGAGGATCTCCACGTCCTCAGGCCCAAGTCTTGGTAGGCCCAAGGTCCTAATGTACTCCTGTATTCGCTCCCTAACAGTCCTTCTAACATCCTCCATCAGGGACCTGTCAATAGAGTACAGGACAGAGTAAAAATCCTGAAAGATAGAAGCAATGTCTCCCCGAAGGGTAGCCCACCCCCTCAAAGGCTCCTGAATGTGAGGTATGTACCCTCTGGATCGCTGAGCCCGTAGGGCCCTGGCTAGAGTCCTATCGCTTTTGTTCAAATTCATAAAAGTGCAGCAGAACTTGCCAATGAGGCCTTAGCCTTGTAGACAATAGGGACCTAAGAATCTCTATCTTTTGCAAGGTGAGGGTTTTTATATGACTAACTGGTCTTTATGGAGGGTCTCCAGTGAATGGATGTCAGCTAGTAAGGAGTCAACCTCAGAGTTCCTCTCCCGCATCAGATGGGCTCCATGTTTTATGAAAATCGCCCTCACTACACACTTATGGGCTTCCCAGGTTATATTGGGTGAGGTGTCTCCCCTGGATCTGAGATCAAAATACTCAGTTAATGTGGTCAGCACTTCCTGCATAGTTGCCTGGTCACTCAGGAGTGAGGAATTTAAGATCCATTGACTATGCTTAACAATAGGGCTGGACAGAGAAATAATGAGCGTGTTCAATGCATGGTCTGAGAAGAAATATCATTAATTACAACATCCAGCAGAGAGTGGAGGTCCCTGTGCTAAAGAAAAAAGTAGTCTAGTCTTGAATAGGTAACATACACCGGGGAATAAAATGTAAAATCCCTGTCTACTGGTTGTTGCAACCGCCATGTATCAATTAACTGAAGTTCATGCAGACCTCACCTAATTCGGCAAATGACCGCCCATGGGATGGTAGAGGCCCCCTTGAGCCGTCGACGGTGGGGTCTAGCACAAAATTGAAGTCCCCGTCATTGTTAGAGTGCCCTCGGAAAACTCCTCCAGCATGTTCAGGTTTCGGAGGAGTGAAGTAGAAGGGCGAAACGTTAGGTAGGTATATTGCTGCCAAGGTGAAGACCTGTGACTGAATGCGGCCCTTTACAAAACAACAGCTTTAGAATGCACAGCCAAGGAATTCAGATAATGACCATGAAATGGGGGTGCACACGTCAAGCAAAACACATTTTGGACAGGAGAAACAAGAAGCTTGACCATAAAGGCACTCACTCCACAAGGTATATAAAGGGTTAAAAAACAATTTTAATTGTGTACAAAATATTAAAACCAACAATAACAAACATGATAAAGTGCACAAAGTGTGATAAAGCACCAAAGACAACAAGCAATACCCAGTTGGTCTTCCTATAAAATTATTTATAATGAATTTTCCATAAGGTTCAAAGGGATTGGATCTATATAAAAATTTGAATATCAAGCCGTTTACTTCAAATCAAAAAGCACTGGAATTCAAACAATACAGTACAGACTTATTAACCTAATCATCAGAGGATAATATAGTACACTGATACTAGTACCTATAAGTCCTTGACTGGACCCCAGTTTGAGGCAGCAGCAAAAAAAAAAAAAAAAAAAATCCTGACCCAGTAGTCAAAAGATCCAGATCCACTAATCTAAATATACACAATCCCTGTAATGATAAATACTTAGCTTATAATAAGGAAGACCTGGCTCAACGCGTGTCGCTTAGAGCAGCTTCATCAGGGGCAAGGAGTGTCAGACAGCAGTGAACATGAATGGGTATTTATACAAGTGCACAAAGACTTCATTAAAAACACATGTCCTACCCGTGTGGTGCATGATCCTCCATGGCGTTTGTAATCAGGAAGTTGTTCACAGTGGAGGGGAGGTTACCTCCAGACATTGCTATAGCACCTGCGCTGATTTACGCAGATTACCTGACTAAAACAAATGAGGAACAGCAGGATAAGCAAGTCCGCGTAAATAACGCTGAAAAGCCATACTGCGCATGCGCTGGATTACGCAATAATCGTACTTACAATGCTTTGGAGAATAAGGAAGTAAAAAAAAAAAAAAAAAGGTCCAGTGATAAGAATGAACTAGTAACGAGTGATAAGGTAAGTAAATTCGCGTACATAGCGCTAGTGTCAGGGCCAGGCGGTCGGGCAGACCCAGGAGGTGGATCCACTGGGCCGAACTCTAAGATGGTGGTAAGGAGTCCGGTAGCTGAAGCACTATGGGCAGTAGAACAGTCCGTGCCAGTGAGTGTAACGAAGAAGTCCCTGGGACCACGGAGTCACAGATGGTAGTCCGGGTGACGTAGCTCAGGTTCGGAAGCCGAGGTGATGTCAGGCGGGGTCCGGAACCTTTGGAGCGAGATGACGGGTCACCGCAGGGATCCGAGATGGTACGGACTGTCAGATGGCAGACGGACAGCGTGCGGGGTTCGGGATTCAGCAGGACCGGATGGCGAGGCAGGATCAGCTCTAGAAGAGAGATACGTGAGTATGGCACGAAGACACAAGGAGACCTGACTCCTAGCTTGGAAAACACGAAGATCAGGCCCCGCCCTCTTGGACAATACACCCCTTTATACCCTGTACCTGTTTAGCCTCATTTCCTGTTAATGGACGCTGGCCCTTTAAGAAAGGGTCAGTGACCGCGCGCGCGCCCTAATGCGCATGCGCGCAGCCCGGGTGCCAGAAGCCAGGGAAGGAGGCTGAGAAGAGGACGCAGGGGAGCCGACCAGGGCCTGGGAAGCCGTCGGGCAGCGCGATCGGAGACCAGGGGGCCTGGGAAGGACGGGCACCGGAGCCAAGGACCCGGGGAGCGTGGCAGGTGAGCCGGGGAGCGGGGCTGAGGACCCGGGGAGCGGAGGAGAGGACCCGGGGAGGGGAGCCAAGGACCCGGGGAGCGTGACAGCTAGATAACCATGCTGCGCATGCACTAAATTACGCAGTGTTCGTACTTGGAATACTTTGGAGAATAGGAGAGTGGAAAAGCATCCAGCATTGAGAGCAATGAGAGGTGATTACTGCTAGGCAAAAATGGCTTTATACAGTAGTTTACAGATAAAGGCTAACATTAGATAGTATAGACATTAATCAAGACACCTTTGTAAAACCAAAGAATGAATGCGGCCCTTTAACATAAGCAGTCTCCCCTCCTCATCTGATCGGGATTGCATCAGGTCCCAGGAAAGTGAGCTGGCTATCAGGATACTAGTCCCCCTGGAGTGTGAGTCGGGAGATGGGGAGTGATAGACCATCGTGGATCTCTTATTGGAGAGCCTATACATTTTGTCTGAGCAAAAATGAGTTTCCTGAAGGCAGTTCTTCCACAACAGATTGAGGAGAATAAAATGCTTTTCTGGGCTGGAAAGGCCTTTGACATTCAGGGATCCCACTCATTGTTCAGACTGAGAGACTGGCTTCATGTTGAATTTGAAGACCTAGGGGGAGATAAAAAAAACAAGACAAACAGACACACCACAAAGGGATAACAAAGTGGGGGGGAGAGGAGGATGAGCTAAAGGTTAAGGGTGGAGACTAAAGGCCCCGTCACACTAAGCAACATCGCTAGCAACATCGCTGCTAACGAACAACTTTTGTGACGTTGCTAGCGATGTTGCTGTGTGTGACATCCAGCAACAACCTGGCCCCTGCTGTGAGGTCGTTGGTTGTTGCTGAATGTCCTGGGCCATTTTTTAGTTGTTGCTGTCCTGCTGTGAAGCACAGATCGCTGTGTGTGACAGCGAGACAGCAACAACTAAATGTGCAGGCAGCATGAGCCGGCTTCTGCAGAGGCTGGTAACCAATGTAAACATCGGGTAACCAAGAAGCCCTGTCCTTGGTTACCCGATATTTACCTTTGATACCAGCCTCCGCCGCTCTCACTGTCAGTGCCAGCTCCTGCTCTGTGCACATGTAGCTGCAGGACACATCGGGTTAATTAACCCGATGTGTGCTGTAACTAGGAGAGCAAGGAGCCAGCACTAAGCATTGTGCGCTGCTCCCTGCTCTGTGCACATTTAGCTGCAGCACACATTGGGTAATTAACCCGATGTGTGCTGTAACTAGGAGAGCAGGGAGCCAGAGCTCAGTGTGCGCTGCTCCCTGCTCTCTGCACGTGTAGCTGCATGCGCTGGTAACCAAGGTAAATATCGGGTTGGTTACCCGATATTTACCTTAGTTACCAAGCGCAGCATCTTCCACGCGGCGCTGGGGGCTGGTCACTGGTTGCTGGTGAGCTCACCAGCAACTCGTGTAGCCACGCTCCAGCGATCCCTGCCAGGTCAGGTTGCTGGTGGGATCGCTGGAGCGTCGCTTAGTGTGACATCTCACCAGCAACCTCCTAGCAACTTACCAGCGATCCCTATCGTTGTTGGGATCGCTGGTAAGTTGCTTAGTGTGACTGGACCTTAAAGAAAGTTATGAAGAGAAGGGGGAAAGAGGAATGAAGAGAAGAATATGAAGAGAGGATAACAGTGAAGTAGGCTACAGCATGAGCTGCTGGAACAAGAGATAGGAGGAAGGTTTGTAAAAGATAAAAGGGAAAACAGCGGAGAAACAAACAATAGAGGAGATAAATCTCACAAGTAGTTGCAGACCCATGGGCCAGCCCTAGTTCTACAAGGAGAAACAAAGGGACAGGTATAGACACGCAGGCGGGGCTCTGGCACCTGCTCGCCCATGTAGATACAAATCCAACCCCCACTTTGACACTGTACATGTGAGGGGGAGTCTACTGATTTTAACAATGGTCGGTTTCTCCTGTAAGGCAACACCACCGTGGACTGAAACTACGCCTCACTCCTGTGGGGACGGAGAGAAAACATGTAAAAATCATAACGATCTATTTTTGAACATGCCCAAGGGTCTTGCGGGGCGCGAATAAAACAATAGCGCCTCAAGACGCCGGGGCTGATTTGATGGATAACGTTCAGCCACATCCTCCTCTCAAAGTGGAGGAGAATCCCCTCCCTCTATTCTCCCTCTGCAATGAAGGGCCCATAGATTACCATGAGAGCCAGTCTGACAACAGAGAGGTAGGGGATCCCCAGGAAGGAGAACAGTTTCTGCAGGTCTCCTCAGTAGAAAAGTGGTGTCTCTCTTCTGTACAATGAGGTGGAATGGGTGCCTCCAGTGGTACATGGCATTAGCTTCTTTGATCTTGACCAGGAGCAGATAGAGTTGGCGTCTCATATAGAGGGTACAGCTGGGAAAAGCTTTATCGCAGTGCCATCTAGGTCCACTGACCCATGCAACCAGGCTCCCTGTAAAATTTGCTTGTTGTCCCCAAAATAATGTAAACAGCATAGAATGTCTCTTGGGAAAGAGGGGAGCCTCAGATTTGTCCTGGTGACTTTGTGTACTTTGTCAAAGAGGTAGGTAGCTTCCAGCGGTATGTCCGCAACAGTGTTCAATATAGCTTGCACATTTGAGCGGAGAAGCTCTGAAGGCCAAACTTCTGGGATACCTTTTAGCCATATATTATTTCTTCTGCCTGTATTCTCCTGGTCATCCACCAGTAGGGCTAAGTCCTTGAGATGTGCGTTGGAGGACTCCCTATCTTTTTCCAAGCATGTCACCCTGCTTTCCACAGATACGTGAGCCTATCCTCCAGGGCACCTATCTCCTCCCAGACAGAGGAAGTAGCTTTATTGGCAAATTTTGAGCAGGCACTAATAAGCAACAATACTTAGAAATGTGGTTCACTGGCTAATTTGGAGCAGGCACTAATAAGTAGTAATACCTAGAAATGTGGTTCACTGGGTAGTTTGGAGCAGGCTCTAAAAAGTGCTAAGACCTATTGAGCTGGCAAATTTTGAGCAGGCACTAATAAGTAACTATACCTAGAAATGTGGTTCACTGGTTAATTTGGAGCAGACAGTAGCACTACCTATTTAGTATTACTATTACTACCTATCAGTAGCACTACCTATTTAGATCGTTCACTGTCAACTCTTAGCAGGCACTCACAAGTAGCAATGCCTATTTATATCATGAAATGAAATTTGTGGCACACACCTTTCCTTACACTGCAGGTCCCTATTCTACACTATCGTTATCCTGGCTCAACTGTGATAAAAACCCTTAGCTCAGCTAATTGTCTAGCAGCAGCAGTGGCAGCACCTTCCCTAAGCTGTAACATTCACAAAATTCCGCCGATGCTGCATTTCCTCATTTTATATGCAGAGGGACATGGTACTTTGGTAGCCAATGATAGAAGCCCCTTGTGTCTAAACCTTGTAGATGTTTTCTGCACCATGATTGGCTGTAGGAACATCCACAAATAAAGTTAAGAAAAAAAAATAGGGTGCCGTTCCTCTGGATTCTTTGGATTCGTGTATTCGTATCGAATAGAGAACCTAATGCAAGTCAATGGGAAATTCAAATAATTTTCTGGAGGACCTTGGAAGTAGGGAAGATTGTAAAAATGCTGCAATGGATTGAAAGTATTGATATTGAATGGGAACAGCATGGGGATGATGCTTGGATGCATTTCTGACTAATAGTTGGTTTCCGGTAATAATGTTGTCAGAGTATTACGTGAATTAAGTCAATAATATTACACTTAGTGAGACTCTATTTTATTATAAAAGCAGAAAATATATTACCAAAAACCAAACAATCATGCATAGCCTGAAATAAACAAAAATATAATACCATAAAGCATAACACATAATAATAATAATTAATAAAACATATTCTTTACCCACTCGACTCCTTTCACATACATTTTCACTACTACAATTTACATTCACTATTCTAGGTTCCACTGCCACAACATTCACCCTAACCAATACTAGAGAAAAGAAAACAACCTACTAATAAAATCACATATAAATAAAACTCATACAGTATAATAAAACACAATAATACTGCAGCTGAACACATTTATACACAATTTTTCTTTTTCTTTTTCTCCACAGCAAAAATCACACACATATATACTACTAGAAGGTGGCCCAATTCTACGCATCGGGTATTCTAGAATTTACGTATTGTGTAGTTCATGTATGATTTTTGTTATATGTATATATAGATGTTGTTGTGTGTAGTTACCAAGTGTTTGTGTAGGGCGCTGTACATGTTCTGGGTGTTGTCTGGGTGTGTCGGGGGGTGAGAGCGGTGTTGTATGTGTGTTGCGTGTGTTGCGTTGTTTGTGGAGCGCTGTGTGTCTGTAGCGTTGTGTGTGTGTGTGTGTTGCGCGGTTTGTGTGGGTGTGGTGTGTTTTGGGGGGAGGTATGTTTTGTGCAATGTGTGTGTTGTGCGGTATGTGCGTATATTTATGCATACCGCGGTGTTTGTGTGTTGGGTGTTGTGTGTGTGCGGCGTTGTCTGTGTGTGTGGATGTCTGTGTAGGGCGGTGTTTGCGGTTCCCAGTGTGTGTGTGGTGTGTTGTGTGTGTGTGTTGGGGGGAGGTGTGCACCTCCCATCGTGCTCCATCCCCCATGCTGCGCACCCCCCATCGTGCCCCATCCCCCATGCTGCGCACCCCCCATCGTGCTCCATCCCCCATGCTGCCCACCTCCCATCGTGCTCCATCCCCTATGCTGCACATTCCCCACGTGCTCAAGCCCCGATGCTGCGCACCCCCCATCATGCTCCATCCCCCATGCTGCGCACTCCCCATCATGCTCCATCCCCCATGCTGCGCACTCCCCATCGTGCTCCATCCCCCATGCTGCGCACCCCCCATCGTGCTCCATCTCCCATGCTGTGCACCCCCCATCGTGCTCCATCCCCCATGCTGCGCACCCCCATCGTGCTCCATCCCCCATGCTGCGCACTCCCCATCGTGCTCCATCCCCCATGCTGTTCACTCCCCATTGTGCTCCATCCTCCATGCTGCGCACTCCCCATTGTGCTCCATTCCCCATGTTGCGCACCCCCCATCGTGCTCAATCCCCCATGCTGCGCACCCCCCATCGTGCTCCATCCCCCATGCTGCGCACCCCCCATCGTGCTCCATCCCCCATGCTGCACACTCCCCATCGTGCTCCATCCCCCATGCTGCGCACCCCATCGTGCTCCATCCCCCATGCTGCACACTCCCACTCGTGCTCCATCCCCATGCTGCGCACTCCCCATCGTGCTACATCCCCCATGCTGCGCACCCCCATCATGCTCCATCCCCCATGCTGCGCACCCCCATCGTGCTCCATCCCCCATGCTGCACACTCCCCATCGTGCTCCATCCCCCATGCTGCGCACCCCATCGTGCTCCATCCCCCATGCTGCACACTCCCACTCGTGCTCCATCCCCCATGCTGCGCACTCCCCATCGTGCTACATCCCCCATGCTGCGCACCCCCCATCGTGCTCCATCCCCCATGCTGCGCACCCCCATCGTGCTCCATCCCCCATGCTGCGCACTCCCCATCGTGCTCCATCCCCCATGCTGTGCACTCCCCATTGTGCTCCATCCTCCATGCTGCGCACTCCCCATTGTGCTCCATTCCCCATGTTGCGCACCCCCCATCGTGCTCAATCCCCCATGCTGTGCACCCCCCATCGTGCTCCATCCCCCATGCTGCGCACCCCCCTTCGTGCTCCATCCCCCATGCTGCACACTCCCCATCGTGCTCCATCCCCCATGCTGCGCACCCCATCGTGCTCCATCCCCCATGCTATAATAGTTCTCCTATTATACTCAGAGAGGAGTATAATAGGAGGACTATAATAGGAGGAGTAGTCCTGGGGGGAGAGGAGTATAATGCCGGCTCCCTGCACATGTGTACCGGGAGCCGGTGTACGCTGGTAACTATGATACACATCGGGTAACTAAGGGACCTTAGTTACCTGATGTGTATAATGGTTACCAGCGTTCACCGGCTCCGTCACGATCCCTGCATCGCAAGGGTATGTCTGGCGCTGCTGGGATCGTGACGGAGCCGGTGTACACTGGTAACTATGATACACATCGGGTAACTAAGGGACCTTAGTTACCCGATGTGTATAATGGTTACCAGCGTTCACCGGCTCCGTCAAGATCCCAGCATCGCAAGGTTATGTCTGGCGCTGCTGGGATCGTGACGGAGCCGGTGTACACTGGTAACTATGATACACATCGGGTAACCAAGGGACCTTAGTTACCCGATGTGTATAATTATTACCAGCGTTCACCGGCTCCGTCACGATCCCAGCAGCGCAAGGTTATGTCTGGCAATGCGTGCGGAGGGCCGGGGCGAGCGGCCAATCCATGCGGAGGGCGGAGCCGAGGCGAGGCGAGCGGCCAACCCATGCGGGTTGCCCAGCGGCCAATCAGCTTTGTGTTACCGTAAGGACACAATTTTGGAGCAAGACAGACAGACAGACAGACAGAATAAGGCAATTATATATATAGATTCTGACTAAATAACCCACCACCCCTAATCCACCCTGGTCACCAAGTTCAAGATAGATCTCTGAGCTTGCATCAGTCCCACCGTTTTCCCCCATCTGGGTCCTGGCTAGGCCAGATCAGTCCTTATTCACCACATATGAAATCCCCCTCCCCCAGTACACCCCTTCCAACCTAACTATTACCCATTACCACAACAGAAGAGCATAAAGTGACGTAAAACAAAACAACAAACTTTGCCCAGGTTTGACACCTGTAAACCTTCTCTACCATATGCATTGCTAAAACAAAAATCTAATCATGAAAAAGGATTGGCTCATCACCAGAAAGTTGGAGTACTACGAGGCTAGGGCACCCTAAGTGAGAAACATCTCCAAAGATGAGAGTCTCTCTGTGTCCTCAGCCGTTTGTACTGCAAAGAACGTACCTTCACCAGGTCACCCAGAATGTTACTACAGACCTCTTCTACCGGGAGGATTTTCCCAATTGTTGACACTAAACATTGTGCATTCGATGTGAAAAACCTAACCACTTCACTGACTAAGAATAAAGTGGTCTGGTCCCCGCCACCAAGATCCCCAAATACCAAATAGGCCCACTCAGCATAGGACAGACACGCCAGTCGAATCCAGTTCGTAAAGCACCCACCCTCTTGTAAACCTCTATTTTAAAGGGACATCGATGCAGGAAGTGCTCCGTGCTTTTCAGCATGGCAGCACAAATATCACGAGGACAATTCCTGTCATCAGAGTTCCTGTACTTCAGGTTGTCTCTCACATATAGCTTAACAAGGAAACAGCACCAAATCAAGTCCTAAAACTTCATGGCGATCCTCCTCGAGTTCAATAACCTTAATCTCACCTCCAGATCCTGACTTTGGCAATTCTTGAGGACCAGTGGTTTTCGGAAGTGCGTTAAGTAACCTCCTTGACAGAGTCCCTATCTCCCCCATTCCCTAGTCCAACTGGTGAATTACCTTCAAGATCAGGAGAAATATAAGCTGGGAGATGCCCACGTGGTGTCCAAAAATCCTTCACATGCCCTCCTGTCTGCCATTCCTGGAAGAAGGGCTGAAGCCACCCCCAGGAAAGGAGAATACCCAATGAGGAGCCCTTTCTTTCCAGAGGTTCGAGATGTTCACTTTCAAAAAGGTGTCCACAAGGAACACCATGGAGTTGACCATATTTAACCCCTTGGTCTCCTCATACAGTAAATAACTTTCCCACTTGACTAGGTTCATTTTATTTCCCCATAACAGCTGAAAATACAGAGAGTAAACCCACGTCCAGAGATGATCTGGCAAGATGCACACACTGCCTTGATAGATTAACAAAGGGAGCAGGATAGTATTGCACAGACTCACCCTTTCCCTCAGGGTCAAACTTCAACCCTTCCAGCTCTCCACTTTTTGGGCAGCAGACTTAATTCTGCCATCTCAGTTTCTAGCGGGGTAATCACCCTGGCCAAATTCTAAGCCTAGAACTTTGGCAAATTACTGGGGTTAGGGAGAGTGTTCATAAGGATGAAATCAGGAACTTGTCCACTCAACCAGACACTTACACACTTGTCCTGGTTGAACTTGGACACAGATGTCTCAGAGTAGCACTGTATGTCTGTATACTCTGTATACACTGTATACAACAGGGCGCTAAGAGGACAACCCTGGTGAACACCGGACCTGACCACAAAAGGTTTTCCAATCCAACCATTCACTAGTGGGAAACTCTCAGCTCCTCCACACAGTATTTTCAGCCAGTAAACAAACTCCCCCGGCAAACCATGCCTCAGCAGAGTGGACCAAAGCTACTCATGATCAACTCGGTCAAAGACTTTTGCCTGAACAGAGACATCATTAACCCCTTTCACAGGCCTGCCCTACCCTGCTCCACAGCCTCCCGAACACCAAGAATAGCGCTAAAGGGGCTACGGCAAGGAACAGTGCAGTGCTGGGCTTCCAAAAGGAGTTGTGGCTCAAATTTTACCAGCATATTGAAAAACACTTAAGCCAGAACCTTTCTGTCCACATTGAGAAGTGCCTCACCAAATTTAAATTTTTTCCTAAATAAAAGCAAAAAATGTCATCCTAAATTTATCACTAACATGAAGTACAGTATGTCAGACGATGTGTCACACATTGCATAAAATCGGTCTGCATGGCCTCTGAAGTAAGCCTCTTCTAAAGACGATGCACAAGAAAGCCTACAAACAGTTTGCTGAAGACAAGGAGACTAAAGGTACCGTCACACTAAGCGACACTCCAGCGATCCCACCAGCAACCTGACCTGGCAGGGATCGCTGGAGCGTCGCTACACGGGTTGCTGGTGATCTGTCACACAGGCAGATCTCACCAGCAACCAGTGACCAGCCCCCAGCCAGCAGCGATGCGTGGAAGCGATGCTGCGCTTGGTAACTAAGGTAAATATCAGGTAACCAACCCGATATTTACCTTGGTTACCAGCGCACACCGCTCAGCGCTGGCTCCCTGCACTTCTAGCCAGAGTACACATCCGGTTAATTACCCGATGTGTAGTCTGGCTATGTGTGCAGGGAGCAGGGAGCCGGCACTCGCCACGTGAGAGCGGCGGACGCTGGTAACGAAGGTAAATATCGGGTAACCAAGGAGAGGGCTCCTTGGTTACCTGATATTTACATTGGTTACCAGCGTCCGCAGAAGCCGACTCCCTGCTCACTGCACATTCAGTTGTTGCTCTCCCTCTGTCACACACAGCGATGTGTGCTTTACAGAGGGAGAGCAACAACTAAAAAATAGTCCAGGACATTCAGCAACAACCAGCAACCTCACAGCAGGGGCCAGGTTGTTGCTGGATGTCACACACAACAACATCGCTAGCAACATCGCTGTTACGTCACAAAAGTCATGCCTCAGCAGCGATGTTGCTAGCGATGTTGCTTAGTATGACGGTACCTTAAGGATATGGATTACTAGACCATGTCCTGTGGTCTGATGAGACCAAGATTGTGTCAACCATGTGTGTCAGCAACCAGGTGAGGAGTAGAAAGACAAGTGTGTTTTGCATATTTGTATATTATCAAGCATGGAGGTGGAAGTGTCATGTTTTGGGCTGCATTAGTGCTGCCATCTGTGAAGAGCTACAGTTCATTAATGGAACCATGGATGCCAACATGTACTGCGACATACCAAAGTGGAGCATGATCCTTTTCCTTCAGAAACTGGGCCGCAGAGCAATATTCTAACATGATAAAGACCCCAAACACACCTTCAAGATCACAAGTACCTTGGTAAAGAAACTGAGGGTAAAGGTGCTAGACTCGCCAAGCATGTCTCCAGACCTCAACCCTATTGAGCCTCTGTGGGGCGTCCTCAAATGGAAGGTAAAGGAGCATAAGGTCTCTAACACCCACCACCTCCATGTCATCATGGAGGATTCCAATGTCTCCTGTAAAGCTCTAGTAAACTTCATGCCCAAGAGAGTTAAAGGAGTGCTTGATAATAATGGTGACAACACAAAATATTGACATTTTGGGAGGCAATTTGGCTATTTTCACTTATGGATGTACTCACTTTTTGTTGCCAGATGTTTAGACTTAATGGCTGTGTGTTGAGTTATTTGAAGGCACAACAAATTTACACTGTTATACAAGCTGTACACTGACTACTTACATTGTATCAAAGAGTCATATCTTTAGTGATGTCCCATGAGAAAATGGAATAAGATATTTACAAAAATGTGAGGGGAGTACTCACTTTTGTTATATACTGTAGCTCCAACTGTTTCCTAGTAAGATGCTTCCCTTTGTTTGTCTCATAAAAAAAACTGTTTTATGTACTTTTGTGCTTAAAAGATTAAGTAAAAGTTTTGTTTAATGCTGAAATATATTATAGACCCGTAATAAACGAGCTTAAAGGGTTTTCCGGGCTGAAAGGCAAAGTCTGTAGCAACTATTAGAGATGAGCCACCACCCAAGTGTTCAAGTTTTGTTCGTCGAACGGCGGGTGTGCTCGTCAAACGTTCGACAAACGTTCGTCGAACACTTTCGAACACCTTCGAACACCATTGAAAACAATATCAGGCAAACACAAACACATACAAACATGAACAAACATGAACACACACACACATATTATGCTCACCTTACCTTCCATTCCATCACCGGCCTCCTGGGACTTGCAGTTCGCCGGTACAAGATGTGTATCGGGTAACCATCGCGACGAATTCCAGAACGTTCACTGACAGAGCGCTGACGTCAAAGGCAGGAGCCGCTTGCCTCTGATTGGCCAGCGCGCTGTCTTTGAGTAGCGTCTGACAGAGGAAGTTCCTCCCTCGTTGCGATGGTTACCCAATACATATCCTGTAGCGGCGAACTATGTGTATTGGGTAACCATCACGACGAGGGAGGAACTTCCTCTGTCAGACGCTACTCAAAGACAGCGCGCTGGCCAATCAGAGGCAAGCGGCTCCTGCCTTTGACGTCAGCGCTCTGTCAGCGGACATTCCGGCATCGGTCGCGATGGTTACCCGATACACATCTTGTACCGGTGAACTGCAAGTCCCAGGAGGCCGGAGATGGAACAGAATTTAAGGTGAGCATAATATGTGTGTGTGTGTGTATGTTTGTGTATGTTTATGTGTGTTTGTGTATATTTGTGCATGTGTGAAATGGCACAATAGGGAACCAGGATGGAACATTTATCAAGTTGTGGAAGGAATTGTCTGCATTGCAATGATTTTCTATGGGAAATCTTGCTTTGCTAATCGAGTAACTTGGTTAACAAGCACACTCCCAGAACGGATTGTTCTCGGTAACCAAGGTTCCACTGTATCAACATTGAATGACAGTATTACTGTGAAAAGCCAGTTACGCTTTTGGTGATCAAATCGTTATCGAACATAACCTCAAACTGTCGAACTTGAAGCTAATTGTTCGCGTTCATCGAATGACTCGAACATCGCCTAAAACAGGTCGAATTTGAGATTGGCGAACAGTTCGATTCAAACACCGCTCATCTCTAGCCACTATGTAAATGTAGACTTCCGAATTGTGGAAGTGTGCAATGGATACATTGTCATGATTCCCCTTTATTCGCAGCACAAGTGCGCACCCACATGATAGTATGTATGCAATTTACATACAGTATGTGCAATCACATCACTAGACTAGACTTGCTCGGCTTCTCTCAATGTGAAAAAATTGAGGGAAGATCGGGACAAGATGGAAATGCAATAATGTGCCCGCCCATTTGCATTGCGAATATCCTTGAATCGTGACAGTGTGTGCATTGCCAACTACCATGACTCAGACATATGCAGTCACACAGCGACTGCAGAATTGTCTTTACAGCCCAGAAAACCCTTATGAACTAGAAGCCTACCATAAATGTGTTGTGTAATTCCTTTGACACGCACTGTCCTCCCACGCACAATTAATTCATACTTTTACCTTTCACCTCATAACCCATTAACTAGCCACACATACCTAGTAACATTTATTCCTGTATATATATCTATTGCATATATGGTGCAGAATCTTACCCAGTTACTTAAACTTTAACTTTACTATAACAAACGTCTTGGTGCTTTCTTCAATGTTCTGCTCTTTAACCCTTTTGCACATCTGAACCTATGTCAGTCAGGTTGTGTGTGTTTGGAAAGGACTCGGAGCTGAGCCACCTCTATACAAGGCAGCTGCTGGCTGTGTCATACAGTGTAGTACAGTATATGGCATTTATTAAATAATTGCAGTTCCAGTCCCTTGAAGATCTAATAATTAAGTAATAATGGAAAAAAAAATAATTATAAAACATATAAAATATAAAAGTTTAAATTACGCTGCACTTTTCTCATTTCATAAAGGAAGAGTTAAATGAGCAAAAAAAACATACTATCCTGTCTGTAAAAGTCAGATCAATTAAAGATCCAATTTGTATGAATCAGCTCACCGTATAAAAGCTCAATCCCGATTCCGACCTGGAGCACGGACAGGCACTGCCACAGCCCAATGAAATGCAGAAAAAAGAGGATGTCCAGCTCTTCAGGCAAAGAATCACGTCTTTATTTCATCATGCAGACACAGAGAATGACATGACCAGCACTACGCGTTTCAGGTGAAAACACTCACCCTTAATCATGATGCTGGAGAGACGGCGCTACAGAGCTTATATGCAAATGCTGATTAACAGAACAGATGTTTAAATCACTTAAGCACTTTACATATTCGAAAATAAAATTACCATGAAAGTTATTACATGTAAAATAAAATACAAATACAATGTAGGTATCAATAGTTTTCTGGACTAAGTTAGGAATGTATATAAATTCTGACATATCAATTGTGGTGCACAAATATACACCGTTAATCAGCATTTGCATATAAGCTCTGTAGCGCCGTCTCTCCAGCATCATGATTAAGGGTGAGTGTTTTCACCTGAAACGCGTAGTGCTGGTCATGTCATTCTCTGTGTCTGCATGATGAAATAAAGACGCGATTCTTTGCCTGAAGAGCTGGACATCCTCTTTTTTCTCAATTAAAGATACTTAAACCGTACGATAAATGTTGAAAAGCGAAGAAAAAAATCAAAATGCCAGAATTGCCGTTTTCAGTAACTACATTGAGCCCTGAACTCCCTAAAGCACCAAAAAGCACCACACTATGGCATCAATAAAAATGTCAGCTTGGCACATAAACAAGCCCTTAAACATAATTCTAAAGGATTTATACGGGCATCACACGGTACGATCTATCGTGCGATTGCACGAGCGATCGTACCCGCCCCCGTCGTTTGTGCGTCACGGGCAAATCGCTGCCCGTGTCGCACAAAGTCGTTAAACAGCCGTCACACGTACTTACCTGCTGAGCGACCTCGCTGTGGGCGGCGAACAACCTCTTCCTGAAGGGGGAGGGACGTTCGGCATCACAGCGACGTCACGCAGCCGCCGGCCAATACAAGCAGAGGGGCGGAGATGAGTGGGACGTAAACATCTCGCCCACCTCCTTCCTTCCTCATAGCCGGCAAGTGCCGCGGGATGCAGGTAAGCTGTGTTCATCGTTCCCGGGGTGTCACACGGAGCAACGTGTGTCCCCGGGAACGATGAACAACCTGCACAAATAAGATTAAACAATTTTTTAAAAATGAGCGACGAGTACACGATCCATGATTTATAACCGATTTGGAGTCACACGTAGGTGTCACACGAGACGACGTCGTGAACGATGCCGGATGTGAGTCACGGAAACCGTGACCCCGACGACACATCGCACGATAGATCGTCTCGTGTGACGCCCGCATTAGAGTTGAATCTTGCTGATTTATCTCAGTTTTCCTTGCTAAGGCCGGGTGCACACTAGTGTACAGAATCCGATGTGAGAGAACTGGATGCAGTATGTTAATGATACTGAACTCAAACTCTGCTGTGAGCGTGAGTGGAGTCTTATCTTCTGTGGTCCACATGTGAGAATCGGAGCACAGGTGAGGAGAAGATGGAAAGATTAATCCAGCGGTGGGGAACCTTTTTTCTGCCGGAGCCATTTGGAAATTTTTACTATCATTTGGGAGCCGAACAAAAATATCAACTGAAAAAATTACCCTACTATATTTGGTCAAACAATTAACTCACTGTGGTGGTTGGAGCTTCTTGCTTTTGGCTGTGATATTGATCTTGTTGCTTCTCACAACTGCTTTTCCAGGTTTGCCGGCTGGGACTGCTGTATATACATCACAAAGGAGACTCTGAGGGCATATACGTCACAGGCTGGGGTGGGTCATCTACATTACTGGATTGTATGGGAGCATATACATCGCAGGAGGGGCAGGGTCAAAAACAGCATAGGAGGGAATGGGGGCATGTATGTCACAGAAGAGGCTGGGGGGCATATTTATCACAGGAAGGGCTTGGGGACATATATATCACAGGAAGGGCTGGGGACATATACATCACAGGAGACGCTGGGGAATATACCTCACAGGAGACACTGGGGGCATACACATCACAGGAGACACTGGGGATATACACATCACAGAAGAGGCTGGGGGGATATACATCACAGGGGAGGATTGGGAGAAATATACATCCCTGGGGAGGCTGTGGAACATATACATGACTGGGGAGGCTGGGAGCATAGACATCACAGGAGAGATTGAGGGCATATACATCAATAGCAAAGCTGGGGGGTATAAACATCACTGGGCGTACAGACATCACTGGAGGTACTGTATATAAATCACTGTAGGGCACAGACATAGTTGGGGGCTCACATATCTCTGGTGGTATATACAGCACTGAGAGGCACATATATCACTCGGGATATATACATCTCAGGGAAGGACAGACAGCCATGGGGAGGCTGGAGGGGCGCAAACAGCCATGGGGACGCTGGAGTAGCACAGTCAGCCCTGGGGACGTTGGAAGGGCACAGGCAGACCTGGGGATGCTGAAGGGGCACTGGCAGCCGTGGGGACGCTGAAGGGGCACAGGCAGCTCTGGAGATGCTCAAGGGGAAGAGGCATCCCTGGGGAGGCTGGAGGGGCACAGGCAGTCCTAGGGAGGCTGGAGTGGCACAGACAGCCTTGGGGAGGCTGGAGGGGCACAGTGAGCCCTGGGGATGCTGGATGGGCATGGGAAGCTCTGGGGATGCTGGAAGGGCACAGGGAGCCCTGGGGACACTGTAGGGGCACAGGCAGGCCTGGGAAGGCTGGAGGGGCACAGGCAGGTCTGGAGAGGCTGGAGGGGCACAGGCAAGGCTGGGGAGGCTAGAGGGGCACAGACTGACCTGGGGATCCAGGAGGGGCACAGACATCCCTGGGGAGGCTAGAGGGGCACAGGCAGACCCAGGGAGGCTGGAGGGGCACATGCATCCCTGGGGCAACTGGAGGGTCACAGACAGGCCTGGGGACACTGGAGCGGCACAGACATCCCTGGGGAGACTGGAGGGGCATAGGCAGGCCTGGGGGTGCTGGAGAGGCACAGGCAGGCCTGGGGAGGTTGGAGAGTCCTCCATGTATCATAATACACTCCTCATAGTCCTCCATATATTATAATACACTCCCCATAGTCCTCCATATATTATAATACACCCCCATAGTCATCCATGTATTATAATAGACTCCCCATAGTCCTCCATATATTATAATACACTCCATAGTCCTCCATAAATTATTATACACTCCACATAGTCCTCCATATATTCTAATACACTCCCTATAGTCCCCCATATATTATAATATACTCCCCCATATACCATAATACACCCCATAGTCCTCTATATATTATAATACACCACCATAGTCCTCCATATATTATAATACACCCCCCCATTGTCATCCATGTATTATAATACACCCCTCATAGTCCTCCATGTACTATAATGCACCCCCCTAAATCTTCATATAATAATATGCAACCCCCTATATTCCTCCATATAATATTATGCAGACCCTCTGTAGTATTATGTAGCCCCCATATCATTTAATGCACACCCATAGTCATTTGGCCACTGGGATTAAATACATACTCACTTGTCCTTGTTTCCCTGCTGCTCTGGTCTCCTCATCGTGTCCACTGTTCTGCCAATCTGCACATCTCAGCACAGCAGGCTCGCAGTAGTGATGTCATCGCACTCTGCTGTGCTGAACTGTCAGGGCACCACAGACACAGTAGGAGAATGATGAGAGAGGGAGCGCGCCGGTCGCGATGGTGACCACTGCGACTGCGATTGTTTTGCCCCTGTTGTTGTATGACACCTAGACACAATCTTAGTGGTTTCTGTCGATAGCACAATTCTTATGAACAGTTTACCAGCAGGGAAAATTAGATAGATCTCCATCTCTGTGACAAAGAGACCCATGGGTCAATATGTTTTGCTGAGTCTCCTGCACTCCATCTACAGTCAGCGATTGCTTACGATTCCCTCTTCAAGTGTCCCCAGCTGGGCATCACCCTCACTTCAATGGGTTTCCCACTACTGGCCAACACTTTAATCACTACGTTCTTGATTTCATCTTTACAAGTCTGAGCCAACTTGCCAGCCGAAATGGATTTCGGTTACCTAAAGTTCCTTTTTCTGGATCTTACAGCTTCTGTATTTTCAGCTATACCTCACACACCTCCTCCACCAAACACTCACTTTCTATCCAGATCTTCACTACTCACTGCCTGCTAACAGGAAAAAAGTCACCTTTCCTTGTAGGCTAGCTTCTCTGTGGGCTAGTCTAAAAGTTAAATGTCTCCTACACCTAAAAGGAATCTGTCACCAGGTTTGTGCTACCCCATCTGAAAGTAGTATTATGTAGAGACAGAGACCTTGAGTCCAGCGATGTGTCACTTACTGAGCTGTTTGTTGTCATTTTGCTAAAATCAATGTTTTTTTTGCTGCAGATGTAGCAGTTATACACCACTCATGAATATGCTGGACTACGTGGCAGCATGTCAAGTAGTCCTCTAATGGTAATCTACTGTTCATTAAACAGTCATTTTATCAAAACTACATTAAGCAGCCCAGTAAGTGACACATAACTGGAATCAGGATCTCTGACCTTATGTTATGCTGCTCTCAGATTAGGTGTTAAAACCTGGTGACTAGAGTTGAGTGGGATGGCAATAATCCAGGGTCGGCGGGTCGTTAACAGACTTAAAAATAAGTCCGATCCGCTCCGGAATCCGGTGCCCATATAAGTCAATGGGGACCGAAATCCGGAGGTTAAAAACATTTGTGGAGGGGCTAGGGGGCTGGGAGCGAGTGCGGCATACTCACCGAGGCGCTGTCATGGCGGCACACTCCTTCCGGGTCACGCTGTAACCTTCCGGAGCCGACACTTCAATATTAATTGTTTTCCCCGCCCACCGGCTCGCGTTGGTTGCAGCTAGACACGCCCCCACCCTGAGTGGCAGCATGTCAGCTAACTGCAACCAATCACAGGTGCCGGGACGGCCGGTGGGCGGGGAAAGCAGTGCACTGTCGGCCAGTTGAGTTCACGGTAGTAAACACTCGGCAGCATACGTATAGCGCGTGGCTGCAGCCCCAGCTGTCGCGTTGTATCTGTGCTGTGTATATGTGAAGCCCCGCATGTGCAGTGTCGGTGCATACCTTCAGGGACTCCACGTAGCTGGTGCTGGTCACAGGTAGGAAATCTTCGGTTTTGATCGTGACGCCACTCTCAGTATTGCGGTCAGTGGGGACCGCCACTGCAGGTTAGGGGACGCCTGGGGCTGATGGTGTGTGCAGTTAGTTGGAATAGCCTCCTGAGAGTGAGGCAAGCCCCAGGGCCCGGTGTAGGTTTGTAGTACCACAAGGCGCAGAATAACTCCACACAGGCAGAATTGTCTTTCAAGGGCTTTACTCACATTTGATGGCAGGGTGAGTAGCCCGGGCGTAGCTGAGATGAACCAGGTGGGAACCAGGTATCCTTCAGGCTGACTTTATGAGGGTGACTACTGACTCGCCTTCCTTAGCCCTTGGTGGTTTGGGGTGACCCCGACTTTTAGTCCCTATGGGGGTCGCCCAGGGAAGATGCTGCAGCCTCTCTCCCCCTTTTGCTTGCCGTTTGCTTGTTCCCCGGACCAGGCCACTCCAGCTTCTTGCCTCCTGTGACCTATGGGCCCTCACTGCGGTTACGTGGCTGCGGCTTTTGTGGTGTGGTGGTGTGGGCTTTGAGAGCCCCACACCGGCAGGTTTAGCAGAAGAAAGCTGGATCTATCTTCGCTTCGGGATCTGCCGCCCGGTTGGGCCTGGTGCTCTCTAGCAGTCTCCTTACTTCCCACTCCGTGCTTTCTCTCTAGCTGAAGCTGGCTTTCAGGCAGCACTCCTAGTTGACCGTTCTCCCCCGTCAGTAGCCACTGCGCGGGCGCTGTTAGACAGCATCAACCCCACAGGTCTGCTCCTCACTGAGCCCTCTGGAGTTCTCTTCTAACTGACTCACTGCTCCTCCTCTCCTGTTCTTGCCTACGCCACCTAGCAACCAGACTCTCCACCACACCCCTTGAGAGGAGATGGAGGCTTTTAACCCCCTGCCACTATTCCAGTGGAGGTATAGGCTTTGCCCCCTCCTGGGATCCCCAGGGGTCCCCTCATGGGTACATGTGTGAGACCTGATCACTATGCGCCTGTGTTCCACACCCCGGTCAGCCTTCTGGATTACCTGTATTGTACTGTCCCCAGCATGGGTGCAGTACTCAGTGGTGCCTGACCAGGTCAGGGGCGCCACATTCCCCCTTAGTTATCACCAGCACGTCCTCGGGCTGCAAGACAACATTTTAAAATGCATAAAACATTAAAACATGTAAAACATTTTTAAAAGCACCAGGTACCATACATCACCACCCTCCACCCACAAGTCCGTTAACCCACCCAAAACCCTTTCACGTTGGCCGCGACTTCAGCCACTTCTGGCAGGATGTAGAGGCGGCTTTCATGGGCTGGTGGTTTCAGGGTATACCTGGCTTGGTGGATCCGTGCCTTCAGCCTCTTCTGGCAGGATGCAGAGGCGGCCTCCACAGTTGGTGCTGACCAGGTACCCTCTTTGTGGTGGTGAGCCAAGGCCCCATAAACAGGCGTGCTCTCTGGTTGCAGGTGAGCCAAGGCCCTATATACGGACGGGCTCCTCCTGGTTGCAGACGAGCCAAGCCCCTAAACAGGCTGACTCTGGTGGCGGTGGTGCCCTCTGGTGTAACTATTTACACTGCGAGAGTTTGTGGCTATAGCCAGTTCATAGCCTTAAGGTTTATGGTTTTCTCACAATAGTTTTTGTGGGCACATGCTTAAACGTAAACGTTGCAAAACAAACTTTTCAAAACTTTAACTTCTGTACTTCTTACTTTACTTTACTTTACTCCTCTTTACCAGGGCTTGAGCCTGTATGGCGGTGGCACCTGCTGCTTTCCTGCTCTTTATCGTCGTCTGTGGTCGTTTCATCTGTAGGTTCCTTGTCTTTTCTCTCTTGATCTTCATCTGTGTCTTTATCTCTGTCTTTTCCTTCTTGTAGCATGGGGTGGCTGTAAGGTTTGCTGGAGCATAGTGCTACGTCAAGCGCGTACAGTCCTCTTTCGCCTTCATGCATAGTGAATTGTACTGAATCCCCCATCTTTAGGTTTCTGCCAGGGTGTCCTCGAGGCAGATGAGCTCTCACATCTCTTCTGTTGACAAATATCCCTTCTTTGATACCAGGTGCTACGATGAATCCGTATCCACTTCTCAGATTAAAATCCTCCACTACTCCTCTGAAAAGGGGTCCTCTGGCCTGGGCTTTGGACCTTCTCAGGGCTCGTTTTTCTTGCAGGTCTCTGACGGTGACTTCTCTCTGCTCTGGAGATGACGGTGCAGAGGATAGTTGCGTTCTGTTGCGGTGTGTCTTACGGGCTGGATTCTGTAGGGTGCAGCTCACAAACTCCCAGGTAAGGCTTTTGGGCAGTTCTTCTTCTGCAGATGGTGTCAGGTCTTCCTCATCCCAGCGAGAATAGGGCAGCATCTCTGGCTCTGAGTATAGATCCACTGCTGGTGGCTCCGGAGTCAGCTCCTCAGATGCCTGGCCTCCTCTCCCCCTTAGTTCTTCTTGGCACTCCTTTGGTGGCAGTGCTGGGGATGGGCTTTCTTCAGCTGGTCTGGGCGGTGGACTCTCTGGTGCGGCTGCAGGGGTTGCCTGAATCTCCTTGGGGGTATGCGGAGGGAGCAGATACCGATCCACCATCTCTTGCGGGAACTGGGCCTCTAGGTCAGCCTTCAGCTTCCAGTATTCGGGGTCCTCTCCTATCAGGGACTTCCTAGCAGGGACCTCTTTGGACTGGGGAGCGGTGTCTGCTCTGGCCTTGCAGGCCGGGGTAAATGGTGATGCAATCTCTTTGCGGGCCGCGCCCTGTATGGCGGCGGCCTGGTCTTGGCGGGCCGCGCCTGGCATGGCGGCGGCCTGGTCTTGGCGGGCCGCGCCCTGGCTGGCGGCGGCCTGGTCTTGGCGGGCCGCGCCCTGGCTGGCGGCGGCCTGGATCTGTGTCGCTGTTGCAGGGGGCTCTGTGCAGGCTGGGCTGGACGTCGCTGCAGGGACCGGGTCTTGGTGGGCCGAGCAGGGCATCGCTGCGGCGGCCGGGGCTTGGCGGGCCGAGCAGGGCATCGCTGCGGCGGCCGGGTCTTGGCGGGCCGCGCCTGGCGTGGCTGCGGCCTGGTTCAGCACCTCACTTGCGGCGCGGACGAGCGTTGCTGCGGCGGTGGGGTCTCGGCGGGCCGGGCCTAGCAGGGCGGCGGCCTGGGTCAGCGTTACGCCTGCGACGCGGATGAGGGTCGCGGTGGCAGCCGGTTCTTTGCGGGCCGGACTGGGCGTTGCTGCAGGGACCGGGTCTCGGTGGGCCAAGCAGGGCATCGCTGCAGCCGCTGGGGCTTGGAGGGCCGCACCTGGCGTGGCTGCGGCCTGCTTCAGCGTCGCCGCACCGGACGCCTCTTCGGGGACCGCGGGCGTGGCAGCAGGGGTCGGGGCACTTGCGCTGGCCGGGGCATCACTCGACTCACCCACCGGTGGCAGCATCGGGGTCTGCGTCATCGCCGTCCTGTCTGGCACTCGGCGCGCGGCTCTCCTTTCATAGGCCCGAACCGCGGCAGCCATCTCCAGCAGTTCCATTCGTTCTTCTCTAATCTGCTCCACGACCCGGTTCTCCAGTCGGTCGCAGAACTGGGCCAGCTCCCGATACCACCAGGCAGCGGAGCCCGGTTCTGGATTTCTGCGGTCAGACGCCATTTCTTCTGCGCCCTCTTCTGCACGACTCTCCAGCTGTGGACTCGCCGTTGCCTCTGATAGCAAGCTGTTCAGTTTCTGCTCTGCCTCTTTCAGCAGCTCCTCTCCCAGCAGCAGGCTTGTGGCTTCCTTTCTGTCCCGACGTCTCTGGACGCTTCCACTCTCATAGCTGGCAAGGTCAGAACTCTGCAGGGGATCTCTGGGTAGCCACACCTCTTCGTGGGCGGTAACTTCTTCCAGCGCGGGCTGCTGTTGTTTTTCAGCGCGCTTTTCATGGTGGCAATATGGCGGCGCTTCCAATTTTTCAAGCGGACCGCCCAGGCACATGGTCACCTGTCTGAACAGGTCTAGTCCTTATCCTGTTCGTGACGCCAGATGTGAAGCCCCGCATGTGCAGTGTCGGTGCATACCTTCAGGGACTCCACGTAGCTGGTGCTGGTCACAGGTAGGAAATCTTCGGTTTTGATCGTGACGCCACTCTCAGTATTGCGGTCAGTGGGGACCGCCACTGCAGGTTAGGGGACGCCTGGGGCTGATGGTGTGTGCAGTTAGTTGGAATAGCCTCCTGAGAGTGAGGCAAGCCCCAGGGCCCGGTGTAGGTTTGTAGTACCACAAGGCGCAGAATAACTCCACACAGGCAGAATTGTCTTTCAAGGGCTTTACTCACATTTGATGGCAGGGTGAGTAGCCCGGGCGTAGCTGAGATGAACCAGGTGGGAACCAGGTATCCTTCAGGCTGACTTTATGAGGGTGACTACTGACTCGCCTTCCTTAGCCCTTGGTGGTTTGGGGTGACCCCGACTTTTAGTCCCTATGGGGGTCGCCCAGGGAAGATGCTGCAGCCTCTCTCCCCCTTTTGTTTGCCGTTTGCTTGTTCCCCGGACCAGGCCACTCCAGCTTCTTGCCTCCTGTGACCTATGGGCCCTCACTGCGGTTACGTGGCTGCGGCTTTTGTGGTGTGGTGGTGTGGGCTTTGAGAGCCCCACACCGGCAGGTTTAGCAGAAGAAAGCTGGATCTATCTTCGCTTCGGGATCTGCCGCCCGGTTGGGCCTGGTGCTCTCTAGCAGTCTCCTTACTTCCCACTCCGTGCTTTCTCTCTAGCTGAAGCTGGCTTTCAGGCAGCACTCCTAGTTGACCGTTCTCCCCCGTCAGTAGCCACTGCGCGGGCGCTGTTAGACAGCATCAACCCCACAGGTCTGCTCCTCACTGAGCCCTCTGGAGTTCTCTTCTAACTGACTCACTGCTCCTCCTCTCCTGTTCTTGCCTACGCCACCTAGCAACCAGACTCTCCACCACACCCCTTGAGAGGAGATGGAGGCTTTTAACCCCCTGCCACTATTCCAGTGGAGGTATAGGCTTTGCCCCCTCCTGGGATCCCCAGGGGTCCCCTCATGGGTACATGTGTGAGACCTGATCACTATGCGCCTGTGTTCCACACCCCGGTCAGCCTTCTGGATTACCTGTATTGTACTGTCCCCAGCATGGGTGCAGTACTCAGTGGTGCCTGACCAGGTCAGGGGCGCCACATATACAGTGACCAGAGTCACACGTGCGAGGCTTTGCCGGCTGCTGCCATGGCAGACCCGCGTGAACCCCTCGCATGTGTGATACCGGTGAAAGTAAAAAAAACAAACCACGTGCGGTTCCCCCTATTTTATCCCCAGCCAAGATAACGCCGGCCGGGGGCTGGTATTCCAGCCCGCAGCCATCCGGTAATGCCGCATCTGTTAGGTGCGACCATACCGGTGTGCGCTACTGGCTCTTCCCGCTGGTGTGATGCGGTGCCAGTCGGGGTAATAGCAGTGGGTTAGCAGGGGCACATGGCTGCTGCTAAACCCTAGCTTTGTGTGATGGTACAGGCGTCTATCAGATACCTGCATCACACAAACCTGTAAATGACAGTAAATAAACACAGACACAGAGAAAAATCCTTTATTTGGAATAAAATACATAACACCCCTGCTTCTCCTCTTTATTAACCCCAAAACCCTTCAGCTCCGACGTAATCCACACGACGTCCCACGCCGCTTCAGCTCTGCTACATCTGAATATCACAGAGAGCGGCACGACCTACCACTCTCTGTAAGCTCCAGAGAATGAGTGAGCTCCGCATTGAGCGGTGACGTCACTCAGGTCATTTGCGGTCACAGCTGGAAGTTCCCACGGTCCTTCATCTGTGATCACAGGTAACCTGACCTCAGGTGGAGGTCACTGAATTCACAGACCTGCATCTCCTAGCAAACAAATTGCAGTTTTTTTGGCCAAGAGATGCAGATTTTGTTCTGAAATTTTCATACCAAATTCCTGCATCTAATCTACAATCTACACCTCCTGCCAAAAAACCCGCGGTGTTTTAATGCAATTTTTTGCCACGGTTTTTGCTGCGGTTATTTTTCCGCGTTTTTTGCCGCAGTTTTTTGCCAGGAGGTGCACATTTGGTACTGAAATCGTCTGCACCAGCTTTCAGCACCAAATTTCCACCTGTAGCAAATTCTTTTTAATTTTTTTTATTTTTGGGGGCCAAGGGATGCAAATTTGATGCTGAGATTTTTACACCATATTCCTGCATCCAATCTAGACCTCCTGGCAAAAAAACGCGGTGTTTTGATGTAATTTTTTTTGCCGCGGTTATTTTTCCACGATTTTTGCCGCATTTTTTTGCCAGGAGGTGTAGATTGGGTGCCGGAATATGGTGTAAAATTGTAATAATCACACAATTTACATCCCTTGGTCCAAAAATTAAAAAGAAACAAACATTTAGACGCTGTTTTTGTGCGGTCTTGTGCCAGGAGGTGCAAATTTGGTGCAGGATTTTGGTGTATTACTTCACCAACAAATTTGCATCTCCTGGCAGAAAACGGTAATTAAATGGTTTTCATACTGCTAGTTTTTGGCTGTTTTTTGCCAGGAGATGCAGATGTGGGATTAAATTGCACACACATGCACGCTCCTGTCAGAAGTGTGCAGCTGTGCCGGTGATGCGCTGTCAGACTCGTGCGGGTCTGACATCACCCGGCACAGCCTGCTGCTGTCTGAACATGAGCATGCATGTACCTAGAAACACATGCACGCTCCTGTCAGATATGTGTGCGGCTGTGCTGTGCTGTCAGACTCTTCTGGGTCTGACATGACATCACACGGCACAGCCTGCTGCTGTCTGAACATGAGTGCGCATGTACCTAGAAACACATGCATGCTCCTGTCAGATGTGTGTGCGGCTGTGCTGTGCTGTCAGACTCGTGCGGGTCTGACATGACATCACACGGCACAGCCTGCTGCTGTCTGAACATGAGTGTGCATGTACCTAGAAACACATGCACGCTCCTGTCAGATGTGTGTGCGGCTGTGCTGTGCTGTCAGACTCTTCTGGGTCTGACATGACATCACACGGCACAGCCTGCTGCTGTCTGAACATGAGCGTGCATGTACCTAGAAACACATGCACGCTCCTGTCAGATGTGTATGCGGCTGTGCTGTGCTGTCAGACTCGTGCGGGTCTGACATGACATCACACGGCACAGCCTGCTGCTGTCTGAACATGAGTGTGCATGTACCTAGAAACACATGCACGCTCCTGTCAGATGTGTGTGCGGCTGTGCTGTGCTGTCAGACTCGTGCGGGTCTGACATGACATCACACGGCACAGCCTGCTGCCTGAACATTAGCGTGCATGTACCTAGAAACACATGCACGCTCCTGTCAGATGTGTGTGTGGCTATTCTGCGATGTCAGACTTGTGGGAGTCCCTCGCAAGTGTGACTGCTGTCTAAGATAAACCGCATGCGTTTTTTTTAAAATTAAAATAAATAATTGAAAAAAAAAAACGACGTGCGCCCCCCCCCAATTTTCATTCCCAGCCATGATAATGCCGGCCGGGGCCTGGTATATCCTCAGCCCGCAGCCGCCCAGTATAGCCACATCTGTTAGATGTGACCATTCCGGTGCAATATCGGCTCATCTTGATTGCCCTGGTGCAGTGGCAATCAAGGTAATAGCAGGGGTTAATAACAACGCATGGCTGCTATTAAACCCCAGGTTTGTGATTGCACGGGCGTCTATCAGACACCTGCATCACAAACCTGTAAATTACAGTAAATAAACAAGACACAGAAAATTTATTTAAAATAAAGTACAAATGCAGCCTCCTCCTTCACCACTTTATTACCCCAACACAGCCCTCCGACGTAATCCACATGAGATCCAGCGATTACACATCCAGCTCTGCTACATGTCAGAGTGAGCAGCTATAGAGCACGGCTGCCCTCTCTGAGTGCAGCGTAGTAGTGACCGCGATAAGCGATGACCGCGGCAGAGACTGTCACAGGCTAAGGGCGTGTCAGCCAGGAACCAATCACAGCTGAGAGGACGGCCGGTGGGCGGGGAAAACACGGAAAGCTGTGTGATAGCACAGGAAGTGAAAGTGCGACCCGGAAGCAGTGTGCCGCCATGACAGAGCCCGGTAAGTATGAAACGCTCATTTATTTATTGTTTTTTTTCATTTTTTATTAATTGCCGGTTCCGGATCATGCAGCCGGAATCCCGGGACCACATCGGGCCCGGGAATAGTGCTAAAACCGCACGGATCCGGACATTTACAGCTCGGGCCCGCTCAGCCCTACTGGTGACAGATTCTCTTTAATGTCTGTTGCCGGGCAGAACTCTGCTTCCTCAAACCCCAGTACACAACATTATACTGCATATGAAAAGGAAAAGAGTGACTTCTTGTGACCGGTGGTTAGATCTGCAGGCCACATAGCAGGTACATCATAATATGACAATATAATAATGCAATTATGCAATTAATGGCTTCAGGAGGAATATGTCAGCCTGCCCAGCTTCTAACAGATACATCCCTGAATTCTGTGTTTTAACCGCTACAGCCTTCTGTTTTCAGGTAATGTTGCAAAAACCTGCTGACAGATTTTCTTTAAGCCCAGTCTTGCCAATGCCAAACACCGTATTTTTCGGATTATAAGACACACTTTTCCTCCCAAATATGTGGGAGGAAAATGAGGGGTGCGTCTTAAAATCCGAATATAGCTTACCGGGGGGGACTGTCTGTGCAGTTCTGTGTGCGGGCGGCCAGGTGCGTGTCGCTGCATGCGGTCGGCCGGGTGCCTGTCGGTGCCGGCGGCCGGGTGCCTCTCTATCCAGGCTACCACTCTGTGCGGGCGGGTGGCTATGTAGCGAGTGTCACAATCTGTCCGCCGTCCCGGTTTCAAATTTGTGCATATCGAGCTCTTGGATGAGAGCTCTATTTACGCAAGCGCCGCTCCGGGTGCCATCATTTGAACCGGGACAGACTGGGACACTCGCCGCACCGGCCTGCTCCACCATTGAACCGCCACTGCCGCTGTCACTTTCCTGCCCCTGCCACCACTGACCCACCGCTGCCGCTGCCACTGACCCGCCGCTGTCACCACTGACCCGCCGCTGACACTGTAACTGACCCGCCACTGTCACTGACCTGTCGCTGACACCGCTGACCTGCTGCCGCCACCACGGACCCGCCACCTCTGCAAGCACAGCCTCTGCCTCCTGTGATCCCGCTCCACCACCGCTGCCGCCCCCCTCCGGTAAGACAACACCGGAGAATAAGACGGACCCCATTTTTATTTTTCTTTACCTTTTTTTATCTCTAAAATTTGGGTGCGTCTTATAATCCGGAGCATCTTATAAAACAAAAAATACGGTACATTATGACTTTGAAGATTCACTTTCTGATGGAAACAGCAGTGTAGACATATAGAAATAATATTAAGAATAATAATAATATTATTTTTTATTTCTATAGCATCAACATATTCCTCAGCATTTTACAATTCAGAGGGGACTTATACAGACAATAAAGACTTTAGAGTAACAAAATTCAACAGATACCAAGAGGAGTGAGGGCCGTGCTCACAAGCTTACAATCTAGGAAATAAGAAGAAATACTCACAGGTAGACATTGAAAAATTATAGCTTATATAAATTGAATTTTACTGTAGAGAAAATGTATTCCAGAGATTAGCTGATTAAAAACATAAGAAATAATGAAAATTCAGTAAGTGAAAAAAATAACTAAGCCTGTCTGTACTCAAGGAATAACAAAAATAAAGAAAATAAAGCCAAAATCTTTTATGTCTTAGAGAAGATTATAATAATCTGTTTTTCATTAAAAGCTATGAGATGAGAGCGCGTGGAAGTATTTCCAGCCCATCACTGCTTGATCTAAAATTTAATAGGGAATTATGTTTTTAAATTTGCAGCCTTTCCTGTGAAGTAAAACATAAGAAATTTCAATTATTGGCTGCGATTTAGATAACAGGTAGGGCAAAAGCTGCACATCTAAAAATCTTTAGTGAAGGTAAATCATATGAATTTTCAAATGTGAACATATTTACGACATCTGAAATGGCTCCAACGGTGTTTTTGACGTAAATTTAGAAGTCATAATATAAAATCACACTCAGTTACTTATATATAAATATTCTCTATGAAGTTTTCTTTTTAGAAAGATGAGTAGATAAAATAAAATGTACCCTTCCTTATAAACTTGTCAATAAACATCTTAGAAGAATGCCCCACTACTTGGCTGCTATTTGTTTTGATTGCACCATGATTATAGATGTCTGTTTTTTCTATATCAATTTTTATTTCGATGTATAGAATGACAAGTATAGAAAAAAAATAACTATGTTTAACCCCTTACTGACATATGATGTACATTTGTTGACTTTAATACGGGCTCAGGAGCTAAGCCTGCATCTTGGCCAGCAGATGATGGCTGTATTATTCAGGCATCATCTGCCTTCAACAGCTTCGCCTATGACTGTTATGCGGGCGTCACATGATACGATCTATCGTGCGATCGCACGAGCGATCGTACCTGCCCCCGTTGTTTGTGCGTCACGGGCAATTAGTTGCCCGTGGCGCACAAAGTCGTTAAACCGCCATCACACATACTTACTTGCTGAACGACGTCGCTGTGGGCGGCGAACATACACTTCCTGAAGTGGGTGGGATGTTCGGCGTCACAGCGACGTCACACAGCAGCCGGCCAATAGAAACGGAGGGGCGGAGATGACGTAAACATCCCGCCCACCTCCTTTCTTCCGCATAGCCGGCGGGAACCGCGGGACGCAGGTAAGCTGTATTCATCGTTCCCGGGGTGTCACACGGAGCGATGTGTGCTGCCCCGGGTACGATGAACAACCGACGCAAAGAAAAATAAACGACTTTTTAAAAATGAGCGACGTGTCAATGATACACAATTTGCGAACGTTCTGCGTTGCTCGTGTCACACGGGACGACATCGTAAACGATGCTGGATGTGTGTCACGAAAGCCGTGAACCTGACGACATATCGCACGATATATCGTCTCGTGTGACGCCCGCATTAGTCTGCAAAATATCTTGGTCTATCTCTGCGGAGGGAGTTTTAATCATAGTTATAGCTAGATCCTACCTGCCCTTTAAATTGTAGGCTTTCAACCCAGGTAGAGGTATTTAAGGTTAGGGTCCCAGCAACTGAGTAAGCCTTATCGCTGGCTCTTGGGCTTATCACAAATTGTCCAAATTGTGTACCAAGTGCATCATTTTTATCCTAGTTTGTATGGCAGTCATACAGCCCCAAATTTGTTATAATTAATGTTTACCTTGTATAGCATTTCAGTACACAGCTATATTTATTTTAATTGTATGGTGCAGTTCCTTTAGTATGCTCCTGTTCACATTTGGATTCTTGGATTGTTTCTTGGATGTGCTCATCAGTTTTTCGATATTTCTAGTACATCTCTGGATTGCCATCATGACCGGTGGTCTGCTTAAGGCCCCCTTCACACGTCCGTGAAAAACACGCACGTGTGTTACGGGCCGTTTTTCGGGTCCGTGTCCCGTTTTTGTGTCCGTTTTTATGGTCCGTGTGGCACCTGTGTGAATTGCGTATGCTAGCCGTGTTTGTGTGCAAAACGTCCGTGTGTGCGTGTGGAATTAACGTGTATGTGTACGTGTAATGTCCGTGTGTAATGTCCGTGTGTGTAATGCACAATGTCGTTTATAAACGTCGGCTGACAGCAGATAGAGTTGCGCGATGAGAATGAACTCGGGTGAACTTCACCCGACTTCATCCTCATACCGTGGCTCTGTCTGTGCCGAGTACTGATTAGCGGTCACCTGTGAAGGATTCACCGGTGACCGCTAATCCCCCGAGTGACTGAAGTTTCCCCCCTTCTCTCATACTCACCGTTCCTCGATCCCCCGCGCGGCTCTGCACGGCATTCACACTGCTTTGGCGGCTTTTACTATTTTGAAAAAGCCGGCCGCTCATTAAACAATCTCCTATTCTCTGCTTTCCCCGCCCACCGGCGCCTATGATTGGTTGCAGTGAGACACGCCCCCACACTGAGTGACAGGTGTAACACTGCACCCAATCACAGCAGCCGGTGGGCGTGTCTATACTGTGCAGTAAAATAAATAAATAAATAATTAAAAAAAAATGGCGTGCGGTCCCCCCCAATTTTAATGCCAGCCAGATAAAGCCACACGGCTGAAGGCTGGTATTCTCAGGATGGGGAGCTCCACGTTATGGGGAGCCCCCCACCCTAACAATATCAGTCAGCAGCCGCCCAGAATTGCCGCATACATTATATGCGACAGTTCTGGGGCTGTACCCGGCTCTTCCCGATTTACCCTGGTGCGTTGGCAAATCGGGGTAATAAGGAGTTATTGGCAGCCCATAGCTGCCAATAAGTCCTAGATTAATCATGTCAGGCGTCTATGAGACACCTTCCATGATTAATCTGTAAGTTACAGTAAAAAAACACACACACCCGAAAAAATCCTTTATTAGAAATAAAAAACACAAACAAATTCCCTCATCACCAATTTATTAACCCCGACAAACCCTCCAGCGGTGGCCGCGAGTTACCTGACTGACAGCAGCTGATCGCGCTACTCATCTCATTAGCTGTGTGGAGGTGACCGGAGCGGCGGTGTCTTCTGCTGCTCCTGTCATCTCCATGCAGCAGAGCTGGACGCGACGCTGGAGGACCGTGGAGTACGCCGGACATGGAGGGCTTTGTCGGGGTTAATAAATTGGTAATGAGGGAATTTGTTTGTTTTTTATTTCTAATAAAGGATTTTTTCGGGGTGTGTGTGTTTTTTTACTGTAACTTACAGATTAATCATGGAGGGTGTCTCATAGACACCTGACATGATTAATCTAGGACTTATTGGCAGCTATGGGCTGCCAATAACTCCTTATTACCCCGATTTGCCAACGCACCAGGGTAAATCGGGAAGAGCCGGGTACAGCCCCAGAACTGTCGCATATAATGTATGCGGCAATTCTGGGCAGCTGCTGACTGATATTGTTAGGGTGGGGGGCTCCCCATAACGTGGAGCTCCCCATCCTGAGAATACCAGCCTTCAGCCGTATGGCTTTATCTGGCTGGCATTAAAATTGGGGGGGACCGCACGCCATTTTTTTTTAATTATTTATTTATTTATTTTACTGCACAGTATAGACACGCCCACCGGCTGCTGTGATTGGGTGCAGTGTGACACCTGTCACTCAGCGTGGGTGGCGTGTCTCACTGCAACCAATTATAGGCGCCGGTGGGCGGGGAAAGCAGGGAATAGGAGATTGTTTAATGAGCGGCCGGCTTTTTCAAAATAGTAAAAGCCGCCGCAGCGGTGTGAATGCCGTGCAGAGCCGCGCCGGAGATCGAGGAACGGTAAGTATGAGAGAGGGGGGGAAACTGACCGACAGACTGTGAGAGAGGGACAGACAGACAGAGAGACCGACAGAGAGACAGAGAGACTGACCGACGGACTCAGGGAGATTGACCGACATACACAGAAATAGAAAGAATAGCCGACATCACTAGAAATAAAAACACCAAACGGACACGGACTATAGGTAGATGCATACGTGTTTACTAACGTGTGTGCACATACCCATAGACTTTCATTGTGTCCACGTGTGCGTGCTCCGTGCAGATAACGGACATGCATCTGTCGCGGGCGGGGAGGAGGGTGTCAGCACACCGCGCTCACCCCTTCTGCTCGGGTCCGGCAGCTGCTCCTGGTGGCTCGAGCCGTGGGCCGGATCCCGGGGTTTCTCGAGCGACACTCCTCGCCCGTGAGTGAAAGGGGGTGTTTGTTGGGTGTGGGAATGATTATAGTTCGTGACGCCACCCACAGTTGTGGTGATTGCACCACCGCTGCTCAGTATGGGGGTCCCGGGGATGGTGATGCGGAGCAGCCAGGTGTTGTGTTGCCCCTCCGTGGGTAGGGGTTGGTGATCCCGGGGCCCGGTGATGAGATGTGAAGTGTGGGGCCTGGAGGGCGCAGGAACGCGGGGGCAGCGCTGTGCCTTGCGGCACTATGGTACTCACTCAGCCTGACACACGGACACAGTTTGTACGGTAAACCAACGGCTGGTAGGACGGTCCCACAGACGGCTGCACCTGCACTCCCGGTAGGTGACGGTGATGTCCCTCTTCCTTGCACCTATGTTGACTGATGGTAGCGGTGGATTCCCTCCGGTTACCCGCTCCCCGGCTGCAATCTGGGCCGGAGGAGCTCTACACTTTGCCCGCAGGCGCTGGCCCTGGGGAAACTTGTGCCCTGGCGGTGGCGGTGTCTCCCCGGTAATGGTCGGGCTGTTGCCGTCAATCGGGACTTGGTTGTTGGGGGATCTGCGTCCCCGTCACTGACGGATTTGGAAAATTTGGCGACTCCTAGCCTTGCCGGGGTCCGAGAGGCCCCTGCCCTGGTGCTGACTGTCCTTCGGAACACTGCTCCAGACCACCGGGCACACAGCCAACGGGGTCCTTCCAGGAACTTCCAAACGGTCCCCCTCCAGACAGTCACCGCCGTTGCTGACCTTGCTGTTCTGGCCCTCACAAAGCTGGACCCTTCAGGCTGTCCTTCTCTTCCGTCACTTTACTTGCTTTTCCTCCTTTTCTACTTTCCTTAACTCCCAAACTGAACTCTCCTCTTTACTCTTGCCCTGCCTGGGCTATCTGCCTGGTTACTTCCTGCCTCCAGAGCTGTGAGCTCCTTGGTGGGCGGAGCCAACCGCCTGGCCCACCCCCTGGTGTGCATCATCAGACTTCTGGAGGAAGGCAACAAGGATTTGTGGTTAGCTGTGATGTGCCTACCTGGAGTGTGGGGTGTGGTGGTGTGTGACCTGTGTCCCCTGGCTTGCCCAGGGCGACACATTCCCCCTTAGCAAAATGCAGACCGTCCGCGGGCTGCCGTCCTACACCGGTTTTATTTTTCTGTAAAAAGGGGATAACAAGGGTTAAGCAAACATAAATACATTTTTAATCAAAACTCTTCCCAGGACGGGAGGCACATTTACTTAAACGTTGCAACGGTGTACGGTCACGGTTTCCGCTCTCTCCCACCCAAGCAACCTGGCCCTGATGCTGCCCCTAAAACCCAGGCAGCACCCCTTGACCCACAGTCCAGCACAAGTTACCCGAGCGGGATCTGTCCTTCCCCTCCAGAGGGTGGCCACCGGTTCCTTTGGTGGCTGGGCCCTGGCCTGCTCTGCTCAGGGCCCTCCCTCCAACCTGCCTCTCCGGAGGCGGCATTGCAGAAACGGTAACGGTACCCAACATATTTACAAGCCACTTAACGTTTGTGGTGCCCTGCAAGTTCACGGGCTTGTCCATGGATAGTTCCCATGCAAATAAACTTTAAACAGTCCCCACGGGGACAACGGTGCCGGCTCCTGCCGGTTGCTAATCACACGGTGAATCAGGTGAACTTCGGATCATTTTCACTTATCATTTACAGAACTTTTTCAAACAACAACTTCAATGATGGTCCCAACGGGGACGGTGCTGCGGGCATCCATTGCCATACTCCGGTCTGTCAAGCGCTGGGGATGCTGGCAAGGGGTAGAGGTCTGCGCTCGCTCGGGCCTCCGGGCCCCTCCTGAGGTTAACGTCCAGCGCAAACCACCCTCGCTCCCCAAAGTGCCGGGTATAGCGCACAATATCCCCCGGCATCAGGTTACGGCCGGGATGTTCCTCGGGCAGGTGAGCATGCACATCCCGCCGGGCTACAAACACCTCGGCCTCCAGGCCTGGCTCGTAGATGAACCCGTAGCCCCGGCGGACATCGAACCGCCTCACCTGTCCCTCGTGCAGCGGTCCCCGGTCACGGAATGTCGCTTGCCGGAGATTCTCCTTCTCCCGGATCGCTCTGGCCACCAGCTCGGCCTTCTTCCTTTCTCTCTCGGCGATCTCCAGGCCCAGCGGTACCGGCTCCCTATCCCAGTACGGCGCTGCTGCCAGCGCCGGCGCACGGGTTGAGCCCCGCGGGACATCCAGCACGTTACCCACTGTCAGGAAGGTTGGCCAGCGTATCCCGCGGTGTCATGGCCTTGGGCGCTGCCTTGCAGCAGCAACCCGGCGCTACCTCAGCCGAGGTGTGGGGGATGGGCATAGGGGCTTTCCGCTGCCGGGCCTTTGGCTCGGAACGGGTCTTCGGCTCCGGCTCGGGGAGTTTCTCAGGGGATGCCTCCGGTTCGATCTTCGGAGTCTTCCACGGCAACACCGCTGACTGGCCGCGGGCTCCGGCTACAGGTTGGCCCGCTTGGGCGGGGACGCTGGGTACTGCTACCGGTTGCGGTGGTAGCAGGCCTAGTGGCGGGGTCACGGCCTCCGGGACGGGTGGCGAGGGAGGCAGCGAAGGGAGAGGGCTTGGACTGGGCCCCACAGCCGCGATGACCGGCCCCTCAAGGGCATCGGGACGTGGGTCACTCACCCTCCCTTTCTCCGCTTCCTCCTCGCGTCTCCGCACGGTGGCTACAACGTCCGCCATGTCGGCCTCCCACTCCTCCATGAGGAGCTGCATCTTCACCTGCAGCCGTTGGTAGAGCTGCGCGGTCCGGATCTCCACCCACGCCGCGGTTCCAGGCGCGGGGGGTACGGTGTCGCGGGACGGCATCCACATGACGGCTGGTTCGTTTGCTTCCAGAAACGGGATGTTTGCAGAGTCCTGGCGTCCCTGCTTTTATAGCCGCAGCTACATGCGGCCGGCCGCCATCGCGTCCCCCTTAGCTCTTTCCGGCCCCTCCTCTCTCGGGGCGGGGTTTTGGCCTTCGCGCCTCTACTGCTCGAGAAGACGCTCGAGCGGGAACTTTTCGCGCCAAAGATGGCGGCTTCTGAAATTTTTCTGCCGGATGCCTCCGGCGGTAACAAGGCGCACCTCTACCTGACGGCAGAGCGGTAAGATCCTGTTCGTGACGCCAAGTTGTCGCGGGCGGGGAGGAGGGTGTCAGCACACCACGCTCACCCCTTCTGCTCGGGTCCGGCAGCTGCTCCTGGTGGCTCGAGCCGTGGGCCGGATCCCGGGGTTTCTCGAGCGACACTCCTCGCCCGTGAGTGAAAGGGGGTGTTTGTTGGGTGTGGGAATGGTTATAGTTCGTGACGCCACCCACAGTTGTGGTGATTGCACCACCGCTGCTCAGTATGGGGGTCCCGGGGATGGTGATGCGGAGCAGCCAGGTGTTGTGTTGCCCCTCCATGGGTAGGGGTTGGTGATCCCGGGGCCCGGTGATGAGATGTGAAGTGTGGGGCCTGGAGGGCGCAGGAACGCGGGGGCAGCGCTGTGCCTTGCGGCACTATGGTACTCACTCAGCCTGACACACGGACACAGTTTGTACGGTAAACAAACGGCTGGTAGGACGGTCCCACAGACGGCTGCACCTGCACTCCCGGTAGGTGACGGTGATGTCCCTCTTCCTTGCACCTATGTTGACTGATGGTAGCGGTGGATTCCCTCCGGTTACCCGCTCCCCGGCTGCAATCTGGGCCGGAGGAGCTCTGCACTTTGCCCGCAGGCGCTGGCCCTGGGGAAACTTGTGCCCTGGCGGTGGCGGTGTCTCCCCGGTAATGGTCGGGCTGTTGCCGTCAATCGGGACTTGGTTGTTGGGGGATCTGCGTCCCCGTCACTGACGGATTTGGAAAATTTGGCGACTCCTAGCCTTGCCGGGGTCCGAGAGGCCCCTGCCCTGGTGCTGACTGTCCTTCGGAACACTGCTCCAGACCACCGGGCACACAGCCAACGGGGTCCTTCCAGGAACTTCCAAACGGTCCCCCTCCAGACAGTCACCGCCGTTGCTGACCTTGCTGTTCTGGCCCTCACAAAGCTGGACCCTTCAGGCTGTCCTTCTCTTCCGTCACTTTACTTGCTTTTCCTCCTTTTCTACTTTCCTTAACTCCCAAACTGAACTCTCCTCTTTACTCTTGCCCTGCCTGGGCTATCTGCCTGGTTACTTCCTGCCTCCAGAGCTGTGAGCTCCTTGGTGGGCGGAGCCAACCGCCTGGCCCACCCCCTGGTGTGCATCATCAGACTTCTGGAGGAAGGCAACAAGGATTTGTGGTTAGCTGTGATGTGCCTACCTGGAGTGTGGGGTGTGGTGGTGTGTGACCTGTGTCCCCTGGCTTGCCCAGGGCGACACATTCGTGCCAAACGCAAACACATACGGATCACGGACACGCACACACGGACATAATGAAATAACGGACGTGTGACCACAATCATAGATTAACATTGGTGCACGTTTGGCCGTGTCTCCGGTATATACGGAAACGGACCAAACACGCACGTGTATCACGGACGTGTGAAGGGGGCCTAAGAATGTCTGTGAATGCCAGCTTCTGGCTGGTGTTCATAAGAGACAGTTATTGTAAGCGATTGCCTGCTCACGTGATGGGGGACACTCACTTAGCTTCGTTTCCGAGATAGCACAGGAACACAAATCCCTTTAAAAGTCCAGCGGTTTATTTAAAAAACAACACCATAAACCACTCCTCAAAACATAACATAAATACAGACAGATTTCAGGTTCCTTATAGTCACTGTAGACCCGCACAGTTCAGATAAAGTGTATCTGAATGGGGCTCTCTCAGCCTCCACTCACGTGTGAAGCCAAACCTCTGCTCCTTCAGATGGGGTTCCTTCCAAAGGTTTCTGACCTCCCTGAGATAAACAGCCTCTCTTCTCTCAGAGGCTGCTCCTCATGCAGTGCTTCTCATACACTGCTCCAAAACACACTCACTGACTCCATGTGCCAAACAAGCTAATTTAGACCTGTGTCAGACACACCCATAGGCAAGGGTATGTGGATGGCCAGTCTCACCCATCAGAAAATGTCTGTGGCACTACAAGTACCACAAAGAAATCCCAGGATCACACCACTTCCGTGGTACATACCTGTCATTCCCAATATAACCGGTTGCCTTGTCACAATATATATATATATATATATATATATATATATATATAATATATATATATATATATATATATATATATATATATATATATCTCACTCCTTCTACCTCATTAACATAAACAATAAATTAAAAAAATACCAAAAAATATTTCTGGCATTTCCATGTTCATAAAAGACCGATTTATTAAAATATAAGATTAATTAACTAGGTTGATAAATGCTGTGATGATAAATAATTGAAAATTGCATTTATTTCAGATGCCGCAACACTGCAAAAAATACAATAAAAGGTGATGAAATCATCATGTCTAAAATGGTAGCAATGAAAGCTGGATGCAGATGCAAAAAGCAGACCGTCATAATGCTCCTTCGACTAGAATTGTAACTGTTACAGGTCTTGGCAAATGGCAACACAAGGACTTTTTTTCTTTTTTAAATTTCCAATCTTTTTTTACTACTTAAATTAAAAAAACAAACATTTGTTATAAATGTAATTGTGCTGACCTGGAGAGTCTTGTTGCTAGGTCATTTTGTTTTATAATGAACACTGTATCAAAATATGGTATACTCTACATTGCTTTTTTTAATTCATTTAATAAATAATAAAAAACTGGCATGGGGTCCCTCCCAATCTTGATACCCAGCCAAGATAAAGCAGACAGCTAGGGGCTGGCATTCTAAGGCTAGGAAGGCCCATGGTTATAATAGCAGCCCACAGCCATTAGATTAGCCATTACATGCGAAAAATTCTGGTGCTTATGTGACGCCCTAGCCAGCCAGGTAGTCACAGATAGGACCCTGTACTACACTGTTCCCTAAAAGGTGACAGCAGCCAAACACATAAAACCCTAGTCACCTCCCTCAGAGCTTGATGGACACACCAGGGGGCGGAATCAGGCAGTTGGAAGACGCCCACCGAGGAGTCTTAGACAGCCTGGGGCGGGAAAGTTCAGTCTAGTTCAGAAAGTGAAGTCTAGAGGTCAAGTGGAGAGGTGTGTGGGCTGGAGCTGAGTGCAGCTCCAGTAGAGGAGAGACCCCAAAACTGAACCGGTGCCAGGGTAGGAGCCCTGGTACTGCTGGCTAGGAGGCAGGCAGCGGTCCCCATCCGCAGGAGCTGGGAAGACGGCTCGGTGCAACTGTGGTGGACCGGGATAGGGTAGTGGCCCGCCGGTACCGACCCAGGGAACCGACTCGGAAACCGAAGCAAAAATGGTAGTACTTAGACCCTGAAACTAGGTCCAGAAGCTACTGGGGGCTAGCAAATTAACTGATTGCGGCCAGGACTACAGGTCCTGCCCCACCCAAAGTCCCGTCTGAAGACAACAGCCCAACGAGGGGGATAGAACACCACCGCCACGGCTCAGAGATCCCACGGGCCAGCGTCTGCGGGCAAAAGGGCTCCTCAGGCAACCACAAGCCGGGAGCGGACTCCTGACGATGCAGGCGCAGGTAGTCCACCATCACAAACAGGTGCAGGAGAAAGACGGAGACCACCAACCGGGTGGGGGACCAGACTGCAGCCGGCTATGGGCACCGACCACCATCACCTTGGTTTACCAGAGACTCGTGTGTTTACTAATAGTGAGTACATCAGTGCCCTCCGGCCGCCCATCTCCCTGCACCGCCAAACAACCCCCAACGGGTCCCGGGGCCACCATCCCTGCCCACGGAGGGATTAACAACTTGCAGTGCAACATCTCCCCCGGGTGCCCCGTAACTGCAGCGGTGGTGTCCACCTTCACCACATCCCGTGGGTGGCGTCACGAACTTAACCACGGCTCCAGCCATACACCTACGTCCCCAAACCACCAACCCCTTTTTGATTGACGTGATAGCAGGACCCCCGGGTCCGGAGACCCTCGAGCCACCCACTGAAGATCCGGATCCGAGCTGCTCGGCTGCCGAGCACGGGGCGGTACACTTACCCGGCTTATCCCAATTGCCTATAACGGTGGCAATCAGGGTTATATAAGGAGTTAATGACGGATGTGAATTCTCAAACAATCACAGCTGTCATCAAGCACAAGGTTTGTAATGGGGAGGGTCTGTGAGACCCCTCCCTTACTAATCGTGTAAGTAAAAAGAAATAAACACAAAATACAGAAAATAGTCCTTTATTTAAAAAAACACCCTCTTTCTCTAATTTATTAACCCCCAAAGCACCCCTGAAGGTTCGATATAATCCACAGACATAACATTCCATGATGATCCCGGCTTTGCTACATTCTAAGGTTGCAGTGTGCGGTCACATTAAAAAGCATGTTTGATCACTGTGGCATGCAGGACACACTGACAAAGCTGCAGCTGTGGGAGTGGTGACGTCAATAAGTTCACTTGAGGTCACAATTGACTGTTCCCATGCCACCCCAGCTGTGACCCTAGCTCATTGATTTAAATTGGCATTGAATTTAATGGTCCAGGATTACCAGATTATTAACTTCAATGGTGCCAAATTACCTGATTAATCGGCATCATTGAACTCTTGAATTCAATGCCGGATTACCGGAATGCACACACATTCCAGTAATCTGGTATTTAGTTCAGTGAACTCACCTGAGGTGATCTCAATACTACATAATTAAATTAGGCTATGTACACATGCTGACTATTTGATTGCAGACATTTCTGTACCAAATCTGAATCTCCTGGCAGGAAAATGCACCAAAACGAGATGTGTTTTTGGTGCATTTTTGATTCAAGAGATGCAGATTTGGTGCATAAATGTCTGAAATCAAATACTCAATGGGCATACATAGCCTAATCCGGTTATCCATCATTAAGTTCACCTGAGGGGAGTTCATTGTGTTCAATGAGTTCACATAAAGTGATGTCTCGAGTGTGTCATGGGTGATAGAGAGTCCTGTGGGGTACGGATATAGAAGGTCACATCAATTCACTGCACAGACTGCTCCCTGACTTTCTATCATTCCTGCTTGGATTTCATCCTTTCCCTGTGGCATTGTTCAGTCTGTCAGTTGCTGTTCATCAGTACTTTCCTTGTCTATATTTATCGTCACTTCCTATTAGTTTGTGCTGGTGATATTTGATACATCTTTATCAAGTCTTCAGTGCAAGCAGGTGGCTTGCATACATCAGGAGAATCTTAGTGGTTATTGCAGCTTCTCTCCCTGAGACAACTAGATATAAGTTGTTTGTGGGTTTCCCTTGTTTGTTATACCTGTTTTTTCTTTAGTGCCTAGTGGGGTTGACAAAGAGCTCATCCCGTCCACTTCCTACCTAGGGCCCAGATCAGGGTCAACCTAGGGTCAGGTATCTGGCACAGTGCATAGGTGCGGAACCTATCTAGAGCAGTGAGGGAATCCAGGACCCAGCAGTATACTTGGTCAGGCATCACTATCTCCCCCTTTCTAAACACAGGGATTCCCTTCTCTTTCCTTTCATTGTTCGCTTGGAACTTCCCCGTACCTAGAGTGACATTATCACCAGCTACACACAAAAAAGAAGAAAAATGACATTTAGATTTTTTTTTTGGTGTTTTGTTCTGACTCAGCGGCTTCAGGGTCAGTTTTTGGAGGTAACAGTGCAGCAGCATTGGTCATAGGCTTCTAATGTTGGGATTCTGCAGGTAGGCAGGTCCAGTCAGAGCCCAAAATTGCTCTTCCAGAAAGGTTTCAGGGACTAGAGACAAATTGTTTGTATTTAAAGAAGCCTGTAAACTATATTTTAGGCTTTTACCTTACTCCTCTGGAGATGAGGAACAACAAGTGTGGATTGTTAACTCACAGTTGCAATTGCATCCGCAATCCAGGGCTTTCTCATTGATCCGTCGTTGCTGACCTTGCTGACCCGGTCCTGCACACAGCTGGACCAACTTCAGGCTTTCCACTCTCTTTCTTTCCTGTCACCACTCTTGCTTTCCTCCTTTACCACTTTACTTCCTTCACTTCTCTACTTGTTTACTCCTCCACTTAGCTCCTCACTCAAGCCCTGCCTGGGCTAAACTCCTCTCTAGCCCTCAGCTAGACTTCAACTGCCTGGTTCTTCCCGCCTCCAGAGCTGTGAACTCCTCGGTGGGCGGAGCCAACCGCCTGGCCCACCCCCTGGTGTGAACATCAGCCCCTGGAGGAAAGCAACAAGGATTTCTGGTTAGCTTTGGTGTTCCTGACTGGGATGTAGGTTGTGGTGGTGCAATGACCTGTGACCCCTGGCTTGCCCAGGGCGTCACACACCCACTTAAGGTGTAATGTTTTTCTGAACTCCAAGGGACCAGCACCGGTATGCACAAGCCAGACCAAATTGCCCACCCATGTCCAAGCCCAGGGGGGGAGGTGTCAGTCTGGGAGAGGAAAGTGGGGAGACACAAAAGTTGAGGGTTGGAGGTCGACCAGTGAGGAGCTCTCCGGGCAACCTCTGGACTGTGAGGAGGAAAGTGAATGATTGCCGGTGGAAGTCAGACAGGACTCCCGGAATCGTGTGTGCCAGGTGCAGAAACCTAGACCAGGGATAAGTTCCAAACCCCTGGTAAATCTGCAAAGGGGACGTGAAGGACAGAACGGAGTCTTCCCCGCCAGAAGCCTGAGACCTAGCTGCAAGAGAGTGAGCCTTGGTAGACAAGTGAGGAAGCCTACCCCAGAGAGGTTCCCAGCTGCAGGTGTGTAGGCTGGTACTAATACCAGTGCAAGAAAGTGTCCCCCAAGAACCACAGGTTACAGGGACCAAATTACTAGGACACAAAGTGGGAAGAGTCTGCAGGGGAGAATACCGGTCTCGGAACCCGACGAGAAAGGGATCCTGAGGCCCACTTTGGTGCAGACCAGTCGCTGGGGCCCACCAACACTCCCAGTAAGTAAAAAGACTTTTAACACTAGAACTACTGGACTCGTGACACCTATATAGAAATACATGGTGCAAAGTAGTCAAAATGACTACCTCAGTAGTTCTAGTGTTAAACGACTTCCCTGTGTTGTCCCTGTGCCTTTCGTGCACTCAATTACACTGGCTGCTACTCTCATCCTCCACTGGGGCCAGCCCTACCCACAGAGGGCTTACCAACCTGTTGCTCATAACACCGGCCCCAAAAGGAGTGAAACACAGCAGCGGTGACCTTTCCTTTCTGGCCACACTACCGGGGGTGGCGTCACAAACTTTTCCACTTAAACTATTCCCTTTTTATTGTGGAGCCACCCCAGGGCACGGAACCGGGCCCCGCCACCAGTGACCTGCTAAGCCCGGGACCGAGTGACTGCTCCTGATCCCTAGGACTGCGTCCCCTAATAGCGCAGGGCGGCACACATACAGTATGGTGCAGTATATGAGCCAGGAACAGGAGACGGAAAACACACACCAAATATACCATACTCACCAGCCGCGGGTGACTCCGCCACTCAAATCCTGTGGTTCTCTGTTTGTACTGAGCATGGCAGCCTATTAAGCAGATGTGCAGTACAAACCTAACGAGTAACAGAGGGCAAGCCAGCAGTGTCTGAGATCACTGAAGATAACAGACTCGTCTGGCTCCCTCTGCTTCGGCGGTTGCGGCGGTGACTAGAGTGGAGCCCGGTGAAGAGGTGGGGGAGGGGACTGGGAGACAGAGTAGGGTGGTGGAGGACACAGTAGGGCCCAGTGAAGAGGTGGGGGGATGGGTACTAAAGCTTAATAAAAGCATAAAGCAATTACTCCAGGCCCTTCACTTCACCAGGCCCCATACACCAGTAAGGGTATGTGCGCACGTTGCTTTTTACCTGCTTTTTACCTGCTTTTTTGCTGCTTTTTCTTCTGCGCTGTTTAATGCCAAAATGGATGTGTTCTTCTATTCAAGCAAAGTCTATGGGAATTTGGGTTTCTTGTTCACACTATGTTGTTCAAAATGCTGCCTTTTTGTGGCAGAACTTTGGTCAAAAACTCAGCTTTTCAAAGAAGCAACATGTCAATTGTTTTTGCCATTTGGGTTTTGCACTGCAAAGCTGAGTTTTTGACCAAAGTTCTGCCACAAAAAGGCAGCATTTTGAACAACATAGTGTGAACAAGAAACCCAAATTCCCATAGACTTTGCTTAAATAGAAGAACACATCCATTTTGGCATTAAACAGCGCAGAAGAAAAAGCAGCAAAAAAGCAGGTAAAAAGCAACGTGCGCACATACCCTCAGGGTAGTAATGCTCTGATGGCAGCCCTGCTACCAATACTCTCCCTGTCGCTAGGCAGAACCTAACAGCTTCACCAAGTATCAGTCCCACAAACTGGACACTAGATGGCTACACCAATATCCGAGGCAGGAACACATTCTTGACATAAATACAGTTCACATTATTATACTTTAACGTTGACCAGTGTCTTCAGGGCGGATGCACACTGGCCTAGCACCCGTTTACATGCTCTTGTGGTTGGCCAGCTGAAAACGATTTAGCAATTTTACCAACAGATGCCAATATGTTACCTGATCATGGATTTATCCATGGATTATGTCAAATTCAGATTTTATAGATATGGCATGGAAAATATTGTACTTCCATTGCCATGTGAGGTTTCTAATATAGAGCCAATCTGTCTGCTTTAAGGGCAGTTATCTTTCCCTTGCATTGATTAGTATTAATGACCTTGTGGATGGGATTCATAGTAAAGTATCAGTCTTTGCTGATTACACCAAACTATGCAGGATATTAAAAACTGACCTTGATAGTACAATATTACAAAATGATCTGGATAAGATGTCAGAATGGGCAGACACTTGGCAAATGAGATTTAATGTTGATAAATGTAAAGTAATGCACCCAGGACGGAGTAATCCTATAGCTGCATATACATTAAATGGAAGTAAATTCGGAACTACAGAACAGGAGAAGGACTTGGGCATTCTTATTACAAAGAAGCTGAGCAGCAGCACTCAATGTCAAGCAGCAGCTGCTAAAGCAAACAAGATATTAGGGTGTATAAAAAGAGAGATTAGATCCCGTGATCCCAATGTATTGTTACCCCTCTATAAATCACTTGTAAGGCCACATCTGGAATATGCAAACCAGTTTTGGGCTCCACATTTTAAGAAGGACATTCAGAAGTTACTGTAAAGTCAGTTCAAAGGCGGCTAACTAGACTACTACAAGAAATGGAAGGCCTCCCATATGATGACAGGTTGAAAAAGTTTAGCTTAGAAAAAAGACATCTCAGAGGAGATCTCATTTATATGTATAAATACATGTGTGGTCAATATAAAGGACTGGCACATGACTTATTTCTTCCAAAGACAATACTAAGGACCAGGGGGCACTCACTGTGAGTGGAAGAAAAGCAATTCCGGCAGCTAAATAGGAAAGGGTTCTTTACAGTTGGAGTAGCCAGACTGTGGAATGCCCTACCACAAGAGGTGATATAGCCGATACTATAACAGCTTTTAAAAAAGGGCTGGATGATTTCCTCAGTACACAAAACATTGTTGGTTATAAATGACTTAAGGTACTGTCACACTAAGCGACGCTCCAGCGATCCCACCAGCAACCTGACCTAGCAGGGATCGCTGGAGCGTCGCTACACAGGTTGCTGGGGAGCTGTCACACAGGCAGATCTCACTAGCAACCAGTGACCAGCCCCCAGCCAGCAGCGACGCATGGAAGCGGTGCTGCGCTTGGTAACTAAGGTAAATATCGGGTAACCAACCCGATATTTACCTTGGTTACCAGCGCACACCTCTTAGCGCTGGCTCCCGGCACTCCTAGCCAGAGTACACATCAGGTTAATTACCCGATGTGTAGTCTGGCTATGTGTGCAGGGAGCAGGGAGTCGGCACTCGCCACGTGAGAGCGGCGGACGCTGGTAACAAAGGTAAATATCGGGTAACCAAGGAAAGGGCTCCTTGGTTACCCTGTTGAGGATAAAGAATTGAGTATCCAAAAATACTTAATTCAGCCATTTCATAGACTCAGTTATATAGTTCAGTAGATGTGAACTAACACACATTAGTGAATGCTTTTGTTTCTTACTAACATGTATATATGTATATTGCATATTCAGTGTATTTTCCTTAGACACAGTATATACCACCACATGTAATTGTAAAGATGGCTGCTATTTCCTGTTCTCCACCCAAGACAGATCGACAAAGAAATTCCTGAAGCCTAGACTGTCCAATCCAAGAAGGATATGTAGATCTCTCTACGTCATGAAGCCCTGACCTACGATACTTGATTGGACTAAAACTTTTGTTCACACCCCCTTACTGTTTGGTCTAGAGTCTCTTTCAAACAATAAAGAACACACTTGGTCAAGAGCCAGTCATGGAGATAGACATAACTGACTTTGCTGTGCAGTTATTTTTCATTCTCGTGTGCACACATGACATTTTAATTAGAAGCAGCAGCCGGATATCAAGAGATCCTTTGAGTCTCATCATCATCGTCATTCTGACCTTGACAGCTGGCACCCCAGATGGGACTACCGTAAAGGGTGAGTCAGAGCTTCCATTTTCCGGACGTCTGGGGGCTACTCCACAAGTATCCAGGTGTCGCTTGATAGGATTGATCACCCTTCATTTCGCAGGTAACCATCATATACATTGTGTGTGCTGTTTTACCTGTGGATCGAGAGACACCTGGCGAAAGTGGGTGGTCACTAGTCCGGAGAATGGTAGTGCACCGGAGACCTAACGGTGTGACTGTCACCCGCCGGTGGGCTAGAAGGACCCAGCTCCCATAGGGGCTAGGGGTAGGTTGTAAAGTATCCGGCTGTCTGTAATTAGAAATGGGGTGTTTTCTTGAGTAGCTGTTTTTATTTGTATATAGGTATATGGTTAATCAAGCTTGTGATTTCTCTGTTTGGTTCTCGGAGAGTTAATTGTCTGTTATTGTTCACGGAGGGAGAGAACATGGAGGCTAGAGATGCAGCTGCTGTCTTTGTTCTGTGAAAAAGAAGGGGGGTCAGCCCCTCACTAGCTGCTTACACAGGACAGAGAGCGGGAGTTGTATTACGCGCTGACACTCAGAGGAAGAAAAAGGTGGGGGCCATATGTCCACCAGCTGCTTGAGACAGAGCGGAGATCATATTACACAGCTCGGTCTCTGCTGTCTTTTAGCTAAGAAGCAAGGGGGGTGGAGGGTGAAGAGGCAGACGCCGGGGGTTAAAACAGCGCAGCTCTTTGAAGCGAGGAGAGAGGAGGGGGCAGTGGGCTAATATACAGGAGGTGGCTGCAGTCTTTGTATAGTACATTAAGTTGTAATGATTTGAAAGAAAAACAAGTGTTATTTCGGTTTGCATTAGAGAGAAATTAACGGGTTCATGCATTTTTCAATTTTTTTAACTTGTTTGTTTTTGAACAGAAGTATGAGAACTAGCGATTCCCCTGTGTTGCGGACACAGCCACTGTTTGTTAGATATTAAATATTAGATATTAAATATTAAATATTAAATATTGAATGTTGAATATTGAGTGTTGGATAGATAATAAACGAGGCGGGAAGGGTTCTGTTAACTTAAAGTGGATTTAGCGTATTCCTCTGCGTTTTAAACGTGAGCCACTGTTATGAGGGGGTAGGTCTTCATAACGAGGCGGGAAAGGAACTCACTTTAGTTGAGGTAAGGGTGCTGGAGTTAGCGGATTCTCCTGCGTATTAGACGCGAGTCACTGTCAGCGTGTTACAAACGCGGACGAGACGAGAAAGGACTCCATTGGAACGGCCGATCCAATTAAGCACTGTATACTCTGTTCAAAAGATAAATATGTTGTTTTTAGTAAAAGCTGAGAACGCTGTCACCCTAGTTACAAAAAACGGAAAAAATATAAAAGATTGCAAAAAAGTTGTGTAATATCGTTGGACTACCACTAGATGGCAGGCTGCAACCCATGTATTGAAGTTCAGATTAATCTGTAGTGAGTTTATAATGAAGAACAAAGACCCCATTCACTGTCTGTTGCTGTTTGTAGAATCACTAAATGTTTCCTCTAGCGGTGCCTCATTGTTCTGCTCTAGAAGTCATTATATCTGGTGCTAATTATATCTCTCCTTTGTATGCTGGAATGCAAATTTACAGGCACTAAAAGTATCCCTGGTTTACTACGTAGTTCCAGACACTCCCAGTACACCCAGGGAGTCACAACATGGATGCTGCACCCGGAAGTCAGGTGCCTGGAACTTCCTGTGGCAGCCGTCTTGCTACACCCACTGATGGCAGTACACCTCATAAGCCACACCCCTCGCAATGGCTCTTTGTTCAAAGCTCTCCACCCATTCCCGGTGGGAGGTGTTCTGTGGTATATATGACTAACACATTTGAATAAGTATAAATAGTATATTTGTTTACTCAGTTATCCCATAAGTGCAAGTCAAAGATAAGTAAGTGAAACTTTTACAGAATTGATGTGGAAAGATCTGTTCACATAAAATCAATTGGTATTTTAGAAGTCCTGCAGCATTATATCATAAAATAGAGGAAGGTAAATATATATATCTTTGTACTGTGTTGGTTAATTTAAAACAAAAATTGTAAACGACTTACCCCTACTGATGTCAAAATGTATCAAATCCATTTGTAAAAAGGAATTAGGAAAAATGTATAATGCATCCAATGTAGATATGGGTAATGAATGTGTTCACTGCTACGTCTTTGTTATAACAAAGGATGAGTTTTTTTCTTCTTCCTCTCTCGCTTTTAAGAGACAGGGATGGAATGTGTCTTGATGGAATGTGTCTCTCTCCAATAGTGACGTAAGTTTGGTTTAACCCTTAGAGTTCAGGATTTCCCATTTTTAGTTTGCTGTTTATACCTGAATAGGGAATATTAAATTTTATGGGATGTGCGATATAATTTGTGTTGTTTTGTGTTTAATGGCGATTTATTTGAACAATATATTTATTTTGTGACTCTATCACCTTTTCTGTTTTTACGATTATTTCTAAACAATTCATATATTTTTGCAGGTTAGTCGCCTAGTCACAGCTGTCATTTAATCATGTCTCAGTTGTTTCTACTATGAAAGGTTTTTCTTTTCTTTATGGATACAGTGTTTATTGTAAAGTTTTGAAATTTCCCAGTAATGTATAGTGTTGTGAGATGTACGTTATTTTCAGTGTTTGTTCATTTTAGGTTTTAGTATGTGGCTAATTTATTACCTGCTGTTTTATCTTTTCTTTTAGGGAATACCAGTATACAAATGCTGAATTTTGCCATATTGGTAAATAAACAATTAAACAAGGGGGGAATAAGGTATTAATTATATTCTCCAGTTTCTTGGAGGGTGCAGTAGGCATATTAGATAGGTTTTGAAGCTGACCTTTTTCCCATAAGTTATGTTTATTAGATTACTATGAGGTATATCTGTTAACTGAAATAGGAAAGTCTTGTCTTATATGTTTATTTGTTTATTTATTTGTTTGTTTATTTATTTAGTATTCTCAGTCATGTGAGGTATAGATGACCACTAACTGTATTATGATCAGAGATAAAGTTATAAGAATGATCTAATGTATATTTTTTAGTTTTTGTTTTTATAGATGAAACCAGATGGTGGTCGATTCTGCACTGGATATGCTGCTGTTTACACCACATGAGGTAGTCTAAATTCGACCACTCCCTCCAATCCTATTGATACAGGAGACAGTGATGCATTAAATGCCTCTCTTGATGGGTAGAACAGGAGTGGGTAAGAGTCTTTAGAGGTGTATGTAGGTTGTAGATTTTTTCCTGTTGTCAAATGAATTAGGTATGCCGAAAAGAAAGTCTAGATCTGAGCTGATGGATTCGTATGGAGATCCTCGCACAGGTGCAGCTGACCAAGAAGCAGTGAACGGGCCTAGAGTTGAGAGTCTTTCACCAATACCGACCATGCCTTGGTGACATTGGTCACGTCAGTGACTTCTGCTACTCCTTGTGTTCTTAAATCCCTACAGGAACAAGCGATACAACAAGGAATGGAGTGTGACATGCAAGGAGCCAGCTGACGGAAGGTCTGTGGATAAAGGGTGGTAAGCTTTCTCTGTCATGAGAGCTCTTCTTAATGATGGCCCAGGTAACATCTGTGAAAGACAATTGTCAGTGTGTGCTTTGGTGACACAGGGTTCAGTACCCAGGTGGGCAGATTCACCCAGTCTTGTGAGACAAGTGCCTAGAACGAAGTGAGAAAAAAACTGTAAAGAGTCCGTAGAAACACCCTGCACCTACTCTACCCATTCTTAGAGACTGCAAACTGATTATAGATGTATATCATGAGCACGTTGTATGCAAGTCTGTGCGTGTTGTGTAAATTTCTCTCCAGGTTTGGTCAGAGGCATTCCAGTGCAGAAAACGACATTATTGTTGAGAAGCACATGAAGGTGGTATGTAAGAAAAATGTGTTTACAAAAAGTGTATATTTTATAGAAAAGTGAAAACTAGTAAATCGTGTATAAAATGTAAATGTTTTGTTTTCTTTTTGTAATAAACAGGTTTTTATGTAAGATGTTTTTTGGTTTAGCATAGACATGTATATTTTTATATAATTGACTGAATAGTGTGATAAACAGGTGTATTCTCCAATTCCAGATCTTAAATCAGAGCTATTAGCATATGGTCTCCAGTCAGGAGACTGATTGATCCTAAAGGACAAGCGAGAAAGAGCCATGAGTCAACACTAGAGGAGCTGATCCAACCACTGAAACATCTATGGATCCACACCTCGCATTGTAGAAGGGTTAATCAACCAGAGCTGCACTGAGCGTTCTGCTCATACTTATCCTTTTCAGAAAACCCTGTACAGTCTTAGACCAGCATTGCCAGAACAGTTAGAAGAGAGGACTTAGAGAACCTTGAGACATGGGAAAGTCCAACTACAAAAGGTGAGGACTCGCCTAGGAGTCCTTGGTCTCAAACCGGTGAAGAAAACCCCTTTCCCCTTTCCGCCCATGTTTCAATGTTCAGTTAGGCAGGTTTTCCGATAAGTCTTTCTACCTCTCTTCCTAAGGGAACACAGTACCCTTAGAATTTAGAAATGGCAGAAGTAAGTCTTTAGGGGGGACTGTTGAGGATAAAGAATTGAGTATCCAAAAATACTTAATTCAGCCATTTCATAGACTCAGTTATATAGTTCAGTAGATGTGAACTAACACACATTTGTGAATGCTTTTGTTTCTTACTAACATGTATATATGTATATTGCATATTCAGTGTATTTTCCTTAGACACAGTATATACCACCACATGTAATTGTAAAGATGGCTGCTATTTCCTGTTCTCCACCCAAGACAGATCGACAAAGAAATTCCTGAAGCCTAGACTGTCCAATCCAAGAAGGATATGTAGATCTCTCTACGTCATGAAGCCCTGACCTACGATACTTGATTGGACTAAAACTTTTGTTCACACCCCCTTACTGTTTGGTCTAGAGTCTCTTTCAAACAATAAAGAACACACTTGGTCAAGAGCCAGTCATGGAGATAGACATAACTGACTTTGCTGTGCAGTTATTTTTCATTCTCGTGTGCACACATGACATTTTAATTAGAAGCAGCAGCCGGATATCAAGAGATCCTTTGAGTCTCATCATCATCGTCATTCTGACCTTGACAACCCGATATTTACATTGGTTACCAGCGTCCGCAGAAGCTGTCTCCCTGCTCACTGCACATTCAGTTGTTGTTCTCTCGCTGTCACACACAGCGATGTGTGCTTCACAGCGGGAGAGCAACAACTAAAAAATGGTCCAGGACATTCAGCAACAACCAACGACCTCACAGCAGGGGCCAGGTTGTTGCTGGATGTCACACACAGCGACATCGCTAGCAACATCGCTGTTACGTCACAAAAGTCGTGCCTCAGCAGCGATGTTACTAGCGATGTTGCTTAGTGTGACGGTACCTTTAGTGACAAAATGTAGAACTGGTGGAGGAAGGTTGAACTAGATGGACCTAGGTCTTTTTTCAACCTAAGTAACTATGTAAGGGTAAGTTCACACAGTGCGTTTTCCGCGGCGTTTTTGCGCAGTTTTTGGGTGCGTTTTTGCTCAGAAAACTGCATGACTTTGCTTCCCCAGCAAAGTCTATGAGTTTTCATTTTTGCTGTCTGCACACAGCGTTTTTTTTCAGCTGCGTTTTTGTGGTGCCACAAAAACGCAGCATGTCAATTATTCCCGCGTTTTTCACTGCGCTTTTCATCCATTGAGTGCAATGGGATGTTGAAAGAGAAACGCAAATAGGTGCGTTTTGGTGCGTTTTAGTGCGTTTCTAAGACCAAAAACGTAGCTATAAACGCAGGAGGTGGGTAGGAAAGTCACATGTACAGGAAGAGGATTCCTTCTGTCAGTAAACACAGAAGTGCGAATCCTCCCGGTACCCATACCGCCGCTTCCACCTCCCATCCTGTGCATGTATGCTGCCGTGCGGCATCATATACGGGCAGGAGGTGGAAGCGGCTGCGAAAACAAAAGTGAACAGTAGAAAAAAAAAAAGTCATACTCACCTGTCTGCAGACTCCCGGTGCCATGTCCGCTCCCAGATCCTCCTCCTGGTACTGCCGATACGGGTGTGTGCAGTCTCCCCGGGTACGTATGCCTGCAGGATGCAGGACCTGGCGATGGATCACATGATGCAGTCACCTGACGCATCAGCTGATCGTAAGTCTCAGGCTGATGCCAGCGGCCGGCCGGTTTAACCTATCAACGGATGCGTAAGGAGACTTCATCCCTGATTACCGGAAGCTGCTGCAGCGATCGGACGGGATCAGACTCGCTCTAGGAGCTGCCGGTAATCAGCACATAAGTGAGTATTTTTTTTTTTTTTTGCACCAATTTTTTGCATTATGCATCTGCTGATTGTATAAACAGCTTTTATACAATCAGCTGCTGTGTGATGTGATTCAGGCACTTGAACCTGACACATCATCTGATCACTTTGCCTTCCAGCAAACTGATCAGATGATATTGGATCCGGATTGGACAGCACGGGACCCTTGACCCAGGATTACTGCGGATGGGGGTTCTTTATTTCAATAAAGATGGAGTCACTAATTGTGTTGTGTTTTATTTCTAATAAAAATATTTTTCTGTGTGTTGTGGTTTTTTTATCTTTACTAGAAATTCATGGTGGCCATGTCTAATATTGGCATGACACCATGAATTTCGGGCTTAGGGCCAGCTGATAATATACAGCTAGCCCTAAACCCATTATTACAGTGAGCCACCCGGCATCAGGGCAGCTGGAAGAGTTGGATACAGCGCCAGAAGATGGCGCTTCTATGAAAGCGCCATTTTCTGGGGTGGCTGCGGACTGCAATTCGCAGCGGGGGTGCCCAGAAAGCATGGGCACCTTGCACTGTGGATTCCAATCCCCAGCTGCCTAGATGTACCCGGCTGGACACAAAAATTAGGCGAAGAACACGTCATTTTTTTTTTTTAATTATTTCATGAAATTCATGAAATAATTAAAAAAAAGGGCTTCTCTATATTTTTGGTTCCCAGCCGGGTACAAATAGTCAGCTGGGGGTTGGGGGCAGCCCGTACCTGCCTGCTGTACCTGGCTAGCATACAAAAATATGGCGAAGCCCACGTCATTTTTTTTGTTTGGGGGGGCAAAGAAATCCTGCATACAGTCCTGGAAGGAGGATGCTGAGCCTTGTAGTTCGACAGCTGCTGTCTGCTCTCCTGCATACACTATTGGATGGAGGATGCTGAGCCTTGTAGTTCGACAGCTGCTGTCTGCTCTCCTGCATACACTATTGGATGGAGGATGCTGAGCCTTGTAGGTCTGCTCCCCCTGACTCTCCCTCCAGCATACAGTCCTGGATGGAGCATGCTGAGCCTTGTAGTTCTGCAGCTGCTGTCTGCTCTCCTGCATACACTATTGGATGGAGTATGCTGAGCCTTGTAGTTCTGCAGCTGTCTGCTCTCCTGCATACACTAGTGGAGAATGAAGAACATATTGAAGAAGGAAATGACATCAGACCTTTTTTTTTTGTTCACTGATAAAAAACGCATAAAAATGCAGTGAGCAAAAACGCAGCAAAACGCAGCAAAAAACGCACCAAATCGCGGCAAAAACAGGTTTTTGTTTACGCGGATGCGTTTTTGTGCGTTTTTCGCCACAAAAAACCCACAAAAACGCAGCGTCAAAAAAACGCAGTGTGTGAACCTAGCCTAACTATGTAACCTATTTGGCAATTAGGATGTACATAATCAAAGTTTGCCCTTCTAACAACTGTCAGCTGCTTGGTAATTTAATTACTCTGTATACACACTATCACTGCTCTTCATCAGATAACCTGCTTAAATTATCTGTTCACAGCAGGAAGGGGGTGGGGAGGAGTGATTGCAGACAGTAATCAAATGCCATCAGCCTTCCATCTGTATAACTCATATAGCTATGTGCGCACAGTGCGTTTTTCGCGGCGTTTTTACACGTTTTTCGGGTGCGTTTTTGGCCTCAAAACTGCATGACTTTGCTTCCCCAGCAAAGTCTATGAGTTTTCATTTTTGCTGTCCACACACAACTTTTTTTTAAGCTGCATTTTTGAGCTTGAAAAAAAAATGGACATGTCAATTCTTTCCTGCGTTTTTCTGTGTTTTTCCCCCATGCAATGTGTGGAGACACGGGGCTCAGTGGGCGCTCTCGTCCACTAAAACCCGCCGCCTTTAGAAAGACAGCGGGTTTTAGTGGACGCGAGTGCCCACTGAGCCCCGTGTCTCCACAATTGGTGGCAGCGGTGGGATACTACTCAGCCTGGTTTACCCAGGGGAGCTGCAGTGGACTGGTGTTTTCGGACACCGTCCAGGGCTCAACAACCAGGGAGGCACATAAGCATACCCAGCAGGCCATAGGGGAGGCATTCAGGTTTCGGACGCTGCCATGTCCAACCCCACCAGCTCAGCCATGGAACAAGGACAAGAGAGGAGTTACGACCGCTGCAGTAAATGGATGCTGCAGGATCTGTGCCGTAGGCGAGAGATTGTCTGCTGGAGCGCTGAGACTCGGTCGGACTTGATCCGGAAATTAGTCCGTTGGGATGCCCAGAATGATGCAGAGGACGATGAGGATCCCGCCGATATTGACCCAGAGGATTTAGACTATGTGCCACATCATGGATCTAGTGACAATCGGGAATCAACTTTGTCCAAGATGGCCCAAGCCACAGCGTTGTTGGATGCATTGGGGCCTAGATCCTCAAGAGAAGAGAGGGCTTATGTTCTGGAATATGTTTATGGGATTCCAGCTGCAGTACTGCTAACACCAGCCGGTCGAGAAGGATGGTCCCGCTACCCAGCAGAAGCTGCGCCAAAACAAAGGACTACAGACAGGGCCTGTGACTCTCCCAATCTATGGCGCTGTTATACATGTGGGCGCAATGGACATATAGATAAGGATTGTCTCCAAAACCGAGGCCGCATGCTTGGAGCCCATCTGCCACTCCAACCAGTCAACATGTGCCGAGATGAACCAACGAGACCTGGGGAATGCTGCTCCCAAGAAACACCAATAGCTGAGGAAGTGGTTTATCCAGTCCACACCCTACGGCAGGCCGGACACCGTACACCAGCCAACCTCCATCCCCACATCCAGACGGTCAAGGTCGGTGATATACAGGCTCAGGGACTTCGAGACATTGGATCTTCCATCACTCTGGTAAGCCCAGTTGTTGTTTCTCCGGAAGACCCTTTACCGGATTCCCAATTGTCCGTCTCCCTGGCTGAGGGCCAGCGCTCAGACGTCCCTCTGGCATGTGTGCAGGTGGACCTAAGGACCGACCAGGGAGAGGTCGAGGTGGAGATTGTGAACAGCCTCCCCATACCTGTCATTGTGGAGTCTGACCAGAGCAAGGCTGATGTGGAGCTTATGGACACCGTCCCCACACCTGTCATTGTGGAGACTAATCAGAGCAAGGCTGATGTGGAGCTTATGGACACCGTCCCCACAACAGTTACTTTGGGGTCTGACCAGGAAGAGGTCCATATGGAGTTTATGGACAGCCTCCCCACACCTGTTGTTTCGGGGACTAGCCAGGAGGAAGTTGAAGTGGGGTTCATAGATGGCCCCACCAAGCCTGTTGTTTCGGATACCACTCAAAGGGAAGTGAAAGTGGGGCTTGTGAATTACCTGCTCACACCAGTCATTTTGGAGAATGACCTAGTACAAGGACTATCCAGTCAGTTTGAAGAAGCCATCACCAACCTCCAAGCCAAGCAGGACCCTGATGTGGATCTTTCTAACATCTTTTCCAGGGATGGTTTGCATTCCCGGTCTCCATCATCCACTTCTGAGCCAAGAACCGTGAGTAAGCCTAACCACACTGTGGCTATTGACTGGGGGAGGATTGATAGTGGGAGATTTGTGCAGGCCCAACTCATGGACCCCACCTTAGTGCTTGTCCACAATATGGCTGCTCAACTTGGGGGAGGTAATCAGGGGGAGGTGAATAGATGCGAGCCTCTGTTGCTGACCTCACCATTAAAAAGGACAATGCCGTCAAGAGGAGAAGGATGATCGGAAGCCTATCATGTCTGGCTAATATTAAGAAGGGGGAGGAATGTGACGACATGGACTCTCATGGGTTAAAGTTTCTTAAAATCCAGCCAGACAGCATGATAGATTGTCTATAGACGGGGGAGAAGTCCCTCATTGTTTTTTACAAGACTCTTGTTGACTCAATGTAATTGTGTTGGCCATTGAAAGCCAGAGGTATTGTTCTCCAGACATTTCCAGTAACCATTGTATTGTAGTTGTGTATTGATAATGTAATTACCTTAGTAGCCATTGTCTAGTCGGTGACTCCCAGTTTACATGTACACCCTCAGTCTTTCTATGCACATCATTTAAATGAACATTGTCCATACAGCTTGAAATTCCTCCAATGGGAGAAGCAATCTTGTCCAACCAATCGATGAGGACGCAGTGTATCCAAGTGGAAGGTTGTGGCTATAAAAAGGACTTCTTTAAGCCACCAGGGGTTGTTGATGGATGCTGATGGATCCAGTCTAAGCTCTTTGGAGCTGACTAGAGGATCAGGATATCTTATGGCTTCAATCTAGGGACTCCGGACCCGGTTGGAGACCATATCCACAGCCTAGGGATTTCGACTCCAGCTGCCAGGATTTTATCATCAACCCAGGACTACCTAAGTAGGACACTCAGGTTGGGACAGTTCAGTCACCTGTTACAGACTTTTCAGACCTCAGACAGCTTGGAACCTGTGAGGCATGGACATTCTAATCCCTGGTGAGCCAGCAGAAGGGTGAGACTCTGTTGCCGGTTACATTTGTGTGTTTTGCTGGTTATGTGTTATGTGCCGTTAATTGTTTAGGGATCCAATAAAGTCTAATTATTGTGGTTCCCTCACCCTGTGTTGTCTGAGTAGTGTTACGCCCACGGTTAAGGAGGCCGGCGTTCAGTTGGGATGAGCCCTGAGCCACGCTGTCTTTCTAAAGGCGGCGGGTTTTAGTTGACGAGAGCACCCACTGACTCCCGTGTCTCCACACAATGCATTGGAAAAACGCAGCAAAACACAGAGATCAAAAACGCAGCAAAACGCACCAAATCGCGGTAAAAACGCATGCGTTTTTTAACGCGTTATTTCGACGCGGTGCGTTTTTGTGCGTTTTTAGCGGCCAAAAAGGCACAAAAACGCAGCGTCAAAAAAACGCAGTGTGTGAACTTAGCCTTAGCGTCACTTATGACAGATTGTGAGATTTAGAATAGGGTCTTCACTTCTCTTAGTATGTGTTGAATTATGTGTTATTCTGATATATATTTTTTGTTTGTATATTAGGGTTAACCTTCTCAATTGTAAAGTGCTGCAGAATGCATTGGCGCGATAGAAATAGAGATTATTATTAGTGATGAGCGAGTATGCTTGTTACTACTCGGTACTCGCACGAGTATTACTGTACTCGGGCTACTCGGCGGGTACCGAGTAATTTCGCGATACTCGTGCTGTACTCGTGGTCTTCATCCCTGCATGTTGGCGCTCTTTTGAGAGCCAGCCCTCATGCAGGGATTGGCTGGCAGACCACTGCAATTCCACAGCCCTGTTAGTTGTGGAATTGCAGTGATTGGCCGGCCTGCACAGCGTGACCGAGCCTTTATACCGGCGGGCACGCTGTGCTCTGCACACAGCCATCTCATATTCCATGCTTTCCACGCCCACAGGCGCCTATGATTGGTTGCAGTGAGACACGCCCCCACGCTGAGTGACAGGTGTCTCACTGCACCCAATCACAGCAGCCGGTGGGCGTGTCTATACTGTGCAGTAAAATAAATAAATAAATAATTAAAAAAAAACGGCGTGCGGTCCCCCCAATTTTAATACCAGCCAGATAAAGCCATACAGCTGAAGGCTGGTATTCTCAGGATGGGGAGCCCCACGTTATGGGGAGCCCCCAACCCTAACAATATCAGTCAGCAGCCGCCCAGAATTGCCACATACATTAGATGCGACAGTTCTGGGACTGCACCCGGCTCTTCCCGATTTACCCTAGTGTGTTGGCAAATCGGGGTAATAAGGAGTTAATGGCAGCCCATAGCTGCCACTAAATCCTAGATTAATCATGTCAGGCGTCTCCCCGAGATTCCTTCCATGATTAATCTGTAAATTACAGTTAAAAAACACACACACACCCGAAAAATCCTTTATTAGAAATAAAAAACACTAACAAAGTCCCTCATCACCAATTTATTAACCCCGACAAAGCCTCCATGTCCGGCGTACTCCACAGTCCTCCAGCGTCGCATCCAGCTCTGCTACATTCAGGTGACAGGAGCTGCAGAATACACCGCCACTCCGGTCAGCTTCACACAGCAACTGAGGTGAGTAGCGCGATCAGCTGCTGTCATTCAGGTAACTCACGGCCACCGCTGGATCCAGCAGTGCCGCGATTAACCTCAGTGACAGCAGCTGATCGCTATACTCACCTCAATTGCTGCATGGAGCTGACCGGAGCGGCGGTGAGTAGCGCGATCAGCTGAGCTGTCACTGAGGTTACCCGCGGCCACCGCTGCATCCACCGCTGGATCCAGGTATACCTCAGTGACAGCTCAGCTGATCGCTATACTCACCTCAGTTGCTGTGTGAAGCTGACCGGAGCGGCGGTGTATTCTGCAGCTCCTGTCACCTTCATGCAGCACAGCTGGACGCGACGCTGGAGGTCCGTGGATTACGCCGGACATGGAGGGTTTGTCGGGGTTAATAAATTGGTGATGAGGGACTTTCTTAGTGTTTTTTATTTCTAATAAAGGATTTTTCGGGTGTGTGTGTGTTTTTTAACTGTAATTTACAGATTAATCATGGAAGGAATCTCGGGGAGACGCCTGACATGATTAATCTAGGATTTAGTGGCAGCTATGGGCTGCCATTAACTCCTTATTACCCCGATTTGCCAACGCACTAGGGTAAATCGGGAAGAGCCGGGTGCAGTCCCAGAACTGTCTCATCTAATGTATGCGGCAATTCTGGGCGGCTGCTGACTGATATTGTTAGGCTGGGGGGCTTCCCATAACGTGGAGCTCCCCATCCTGAGAATACCAGCCTTCAGCCGTATGGCTTTATCTGGCTGGTATTAAAATTGGGGGGACCGCACGCCATTTTTTTTAACTATTTAATTATTTATTTCACTGCACAGTATACACACACACACCGGCTGCTGTGTTTGGGTGCAGTGAGACACCTGTCACTCAGCGTGGGGGCGTGTCTCACTGGAACCAATCATAGGCGCCGAAAAGCAGGAAAGCAGGGAATACGAGATTGTTTAATCTCCGGCTTTTTCAAAAGAGGAAAAGCCACCGGAGTTTAGTGAACACAGCTGTGCAGCGCCGCGGCAGTGATCGGGGAACGGTAAGTAAGAGAGAGGGGGGAGAATGACCGACAGACTGTGAGAGGGGGACAGACAAGACAGAGAGAGACCGACAGAGCGAGACCGACCGACGGGAGATAGAATGAAAAAAAAAATGACCGACATCGCTAGTAAAAAGCACAAAACGTGCGTTTTGGACATCTTAGTGCCACACAATGTTTTACGTAAAATCTTTCATGTATTAATCTCAAAAAGTAACATACACCAGCTCTATCTCACTATTGGGTATGTGCCCTTAACATTTCCGCCATGAAAATTCATTTTGGTGTCATTTTGGAAGGTTTTCTGGTGAGTCCGTAAAAATGGCGTAAAACGCGGACAAAATTGTTCACAGCTGTGACTTTTGAGTGATAAATGCTTCAAGGGGTCTTCCCCATGCTGTTGCCATGTCATTTGAGCACTCTTCTGAGACTTTTGTGACATTTTTAGGGTTTCTACATGCTGCCGTGGGTCATTTCAGAAAAATACTCGGGTCTCCCATAGGATAACATTGGGCTCGGTGCTCGGCCCGAGCCTCGAGCACCCGAGCTTTTTAGTAATCGCTCATCACTAATTATTATTAGTGATGAGCGAGTACTAAAAAGCTCGGGTGCTCGAGGCTGGGGCCGAGCATCCCAAGATACTCGTGTACTCGGCCCGAGCACCGAGCCCAATGTTATCCTATGGGAGACCCGAGTATTTTTGTGAAATGACCCCCGGCAGCATGTAGAAACCCTAAAAATGGCACAAAAGTCTCAGAAGAGTGCTCAAATGACATGGCAACAGCATGGGGAAGACCCCTTGAAGCATTTATCACTCAAAAGTCACAGATGTGAACAATTTTGTCCGCGTTTTACGCCATTTTTACGGACTCACCAGAAAACCTTCAAAAATGACACCAAAATGAATTTTCATGGCGGAAATGTTAAGGGGACATACCCAATAGTGAGATAGAGCTAATGTATGTTACTTTTTGAGATTAATACATGAAAGATTTTACGTAAAACATTGTGTGGCACTCCGATGTCCCTGAGAAGAGACGTACATAAAGGCCTCTGAGTCTAATGTGCCCATTTTGAGGAAGTGAGTCTTTGTAGTATTTTCCTTTGCCAGGGCAGTCCAAAATTGTGAGGTTCACCAATGCCCCTGCATACAGACGTGCATGAGGGCCTGTAAACCTGAAGTGCCCATTGTAAGGAAGTGGGTCTATTGTAGTATAGCCCTTAGGCAGGGTAGCCAAAAATTGGGAGGCTCCACGTTGTCCCTGGATAGAGACGTGCATGAGGGCCTCAAAACATTAAGTGTCCATTGTCAGGAAGTGGGTGTATTATAGTATAGCCCTTAGGCAGGGCAGCCAAAAATTGGGAGGCTCCACGTTGTCCCTGGATAGAGACGTGCATGAGGGCCTCAAAACATTAAGTGTCCATTGTCAGGAAGTGGGTGTATTATAGTATAGCCCTTAGGCAGGGCAGCCAAAAATTGGGAGGCTCCACGTTGTCCCTGGATAGAGACATGCATGAGGGCCTCAAAACATTAAGTGTCCATTGTCAGGAAGTGGGTGTATTATAGTATAGCCCTTAGGCAGGGCAGCCAAAAATTGGGAGGCTCCACGTTGTCCCTGGATAGAGACGTGCATGAGGGCCTCAAAACATTAAGTGTCCATTGTCAGGAAGTGGGTGTATTATAGTATAGCCCTTAGGCAGGGCAGCCAAAAATTGGGAGGCTCCACGTTGTCCCTGGATAGAGACGTGCATGAGGGCCTCAAAACATTAAGTGTCCATTGTCAGGAAGTGGGTGTATTATAGTATAGCCCTTAGGCAGGGCAGCCAAAAATTGGGAGGCTCCACGTTGTCCCTGGATAGAGACGTGCATGAGGGCCTCAAAACATTAAGTGTCCATTGTCAGGAAGTGGGTGTATTATAGTATAGCCCTTAGGCAGGGCAGCCAAAAATTGGGAGGCTCCACGTTGTCCCTGGATAGAGACGTGCATGAGGGCCTCAAAACATTAAGTGTCCATTGTCAGGAAGTGGGTGTATTATAGTATAGCCCTTAGGCAGGGCAGCCAAAAATTGGGAAGCTCCACGTTGTCCCTGGATAGAGACGTGCATGAGGGCCTCAAAACATTAAGTGTCCATTGTCAGGAAGTGGGTGTATTATAGTATAGCCCTTAGGCAGGGCAGCCAAAAATTGGGAGGCTCCACGTTGTCCCTGGATAGAGACGTGCATGAGGGCCTCAAAACATTAAGTGTCCATTGTCAGGAAGTGGGTGTATTTTAGTATAGCCCTTAGGCAGGGCAGCCAAAAATTGGGAGGCTCCACGTTGTCCCTGGATAGAGACGTGCATGAGGGCCTCAAAACATTAAGTGTCCATTGTCAGGAAGTGGGTGTATTATAGTATAGCCCTTAGGCAGGGCAGCCAAAAATTGGGAGGCTCCACGTTGTCCCTGGATAGAGACGTGCATGAGGGCCTCAAAACATTGTTCCCATTGCAAAGTAGCGGGTCTCCTGTCGTTGTAATGTCCATTCTGCAAAGAATGGGCAAAAAAATTTACCACTGGGGGTATACCTGAAACAAAGGCATAACTATTGTAACGGTCATCATGGTGGCGCATGAGGAGAAGGAGGAGCAGTCCAGCGATTATCCAAAGTGCTTAATGATGGTGTTACTTCTACGTAGGCAACTGCAGGTGCAGGGCCGGAGGAGGCTTGTTCGCAGGCAGCATGGACAGGGGATTGGCTCGCATGCACAACAAGCGAAGACGTAGCAGTGACATCAGCAAGCACTGCTCCTCGACTCTGTTGTACATCCCACAAAGTCGGGTGGTTGGCTGACATGTGCCTGATCATGCTGGTGGTGGTCAGGCTGCTAGTTTTGGTACCCCTGCTGATGCTGGCATGGCAGGTGTTGCAAATGGCCTTTTTAGAATCATCTGGAGCCAACTTAAAAAACTGCCAGACTCGGGAAGACCTAACATTTGTACAGGCACCTTGTGTCATGTTGTTGTTCCGGGGAACGGTTGCCTAACTTCTGCCTGGGGCCACCACCCTGCTTCTTACTGCCTGTTGGGATGCTACGCCTCCCTCCCCCTGTGCACTGCTGTCCTCGCTCTGCATATCCTCCTGCCAGGTTCGGTCAGTTACTGGATCATCCACCACGTCGTCTTTCTCTTCTGCACCCTGCTCCTCCTCCTGACTTCCTGACAATTGTGTCTCATCATCGTCCACCCCTTGTTGAGACACGTTGCCAACTTTGTGAGAACGTGGCTGCTCAAATATTTGGGCATCTGTACATACGATCTCCTCATGACCCACTTCAACAGGAGCTGGCGAGAGGCCAGAATGTGCGAATGGAAACGTGAACAGCTCTTCCGAGTGTCCAAGTGTGGGATCAGTAATGTCTGTGGACGTGTACTCAGCCTGGTGGTAGGAAGGAGGATCAGGTTCTGAAATGTGCGGTGCAGTATCACGGCTACTGACACTTGACCGTGTGGAAGACAGAGTGTTTGTGGTGGTGCCAATCTGACTGGAAGCATTATCCGCTATCCAACTAACAACCTGTTGACACTGGTCTTGGTTCAAGAGCGGTGTACTGCTGCGGTCCCCAAGAATTTGGGACAGGACGCGCGAGCGAGTAGATGTGGCCCTTTGTTGTGGCGAAATTAGAGCTTGCCCACGACCTCGGCCTCTGTCTGCACCACCATCACGTCCACTTCCTTGTTCATTTTCAACGCCCTTGCGCATTTTGCAATGCTGTTCTGACGTGTATTCACTAGACCTGTGCGTTATATCCAAGTTTGTGCAAAACGCACACAAGTGCACCTGTACACTGCCATCGACAGGCACACACGTGCGGTTTTTAAATGCAAGTACGGACGCACTAAGAACCTAACAGGTTTTTAGGAGCGACAATTACTGAGATGTTTGACACTATCAGACACTGCTGACTGACGTGTATTATTCACTAGACTTTTGCGTTATATTCTAGTTTGTGCAAAACGTGCACCTGTACGCTGCCACCGACAGGCACACACGTGCGGCTTTTAAATGCAAGCACGGACGCACTAAGAACCTATCAGGTTTTTAGGAACGACAATTACTGAGAAGTTTGACACTATCAGACACTGCTGACGTGTATTATTCGCTAGACTTGTGCGTTATATACTAGTTTGTGCAAAACGCACACAAGTGCACCTGTACGCTGCCACCGGCAGGCACACACGTGCGGTTTTTAAATGCACGTACGGACTAAGAACCTAACAGCTTTTTAGGAGCGACAATTACTGAGAAGTCTGACACTATCAGGACTGTTTTAGACTGTGTACACCAGCCCCAGATATGATGAAGGCTGGTATACGGTCACCACTAGGAATGGCTATATACCCTGCCTGCCTTCCTGTATACAGCTACAATAGTCCTGAGAAGGACTCTTCTGGTCACTAGCCTGTATTCCGACCTGGCTATACCCTGCCTGCCTGTATACAGCAACAATAGTCCTGAGAAGGACTCTGCTCCTGTACTCCGACCTGGCTATACCCTGCCTGCCTGTATACAACTACAATAGTCCTGAGAAGGACTTCTGGTCACACTGTTTGCAGCCCTGCTACGGAAATAACTATAAAGGGCCGCAAACCTTTCCCTGAAGCAGCAACACTCTCCCTGCACTGACTGTCTGGATGGCTGTGCGCAGAGCACAGCGCGCCCGCTGGTATAAAGGCTCGGTCACGCTGTGCAGGCCGGCCAATCACTGCAATTCCACAACTAACAGGGCTGTGGCATTGCAGTGGTCTGCCAGCCAATCCCTGCATGAGGGCTGGCTCTCAAAAGAGCGCCAACATGCAGGGATGAAGACCACGAGTACAGCACGAGTATCGCGAGATTACTCGGTCCCCGCCGAGTAGCCCGAGTACAGTGATACTCGTGCGAGTACCGAGTAGTGACAAGCATACTCGCTCAACACTAGTCATTATATTGTTTTTGTTATGTTGCTATGCAAGAAGATTTTCCTTTAAGCAGTTTTGTCCTCCCGCTCTCCATGTAGCTGCTCTTATGTCAGTAACCTCGTCCTTCTTCCTCATTCTGTGCTTTAATGATGGTCAGTCTGGCTTTTTTTGGTGATTTGGCTCACATGGCTCCATTCACCAAAAAGAGCCTGATCTTTCGGATCCTGAACGGATCCCTATTAAATGTGTTCTCCCCACGTTAACACATATTTAAGATTAGGTTAATAAGGCCAAAACCCCGCCCATCCGTGGTGGCTAAAATCTCACACACTTACAATGGGCCAATTAAATTGTTGAGTCTTGTGCAAGTGGATGGGGTTTAATATGCCGAACAGCAGATTTTTACACCCAGTGAGAGCCATTAAGAAAATTTTGTTGCTCTCACTGGAGTGCCGGCTACTGATGTTCACAGCAGGGAGGTGGTTGTTTGTCGTTCGCTGCCAACTTATCACTACTGTGCACGTCAGCCATGTTAGAAGTTCATGTCTTTGCATCCTTGGTTCAGAGTACTACAGTCCTTTTTTACCTACAGTAATATTGCATAAATATAAGAATTCAACTGTAAAATAAACCACTTCTGGAATCTTTATACATGCCTTTGCAGTCAAGTTATCTGACAAAGTCTCTACTTGTGAATAGTGGTATAAGAGACGGCCTCAAAAAAGGTTTCTTCAGTGACCAACACTTGCAGCTTAGTCATGGAGTCAGAATAGTAAAAAGGACTTCTGCAAAATATATCTGTACAGCCGGACTACAGGCAGTTTCCTTACTGATGCAGCACCAGGCATTTGAACATCTGCTCACTGCATACAGAAATCATCAGTGTGTGTAAAGCAATCACAGAACAGTATCCCTCAGCATGGACCCTGGTAGGAATCAAACAACTCACAGCACTACATAAATCCATTCTGCCTACTAGTTACAATTCCTGAAGGGAAGACTCCATGGTCTTTGTGTGATGCCGGCTTTCTCCACCTGGCAGGGAAGACGATGCACTCAACTCCATGCAGCACAGCTCTCCCTGGTGTCTTCCAGCTCCCAGGTCCTGCACCCGCCACACAGGTCTACTGGGAGTATGCAAGCTCCCAGCCTCTTAAGGGGGCAGTGTGCTTAATCTGGAAACCTATGACTGAGAGGTACTTGGTACTTAAGGCATTCTCCCCCTTAGGGAGGTGCCTGAGCAACATTGTTGCTAGTTAGTCCTGCACCTACTAGTCTGTTGTCAGGTCCCTGTACCTGTATTCTGCCTGTACCCGAACCTGTCATGCCTGCATATACCTATACCTGTCCTGCCTGCCAAAACCTAAACCTGAACCTATCCATTTCTATAATATGATCATGTCCGACTACCTGTATAGAGTCTGCTCCTGATCCCGCATTTTCTGATCCTGCCGTCCAGACTGAAGCAACTGTCCCATCCATATCAGTACCAGTGTCCACCCTGCCTTTGACGCATATCCAATCCTGCCTGTTACTCTGAGCATCCGAACCTGCATCCCTGACCCCTTGGGTCAGCTACTGCAGCACTAGGGATTGCCCTGGAGTGGTACTTGGTGGTTAACGTCCAGCACAAGCATAACCTCATAATCAGAGGCTCTAGTGCAGATGAGGTAGTCACTTAGTCATGCCCTCCAAGAAAAGTCCGCTCTGTGGCGCAGTTGGTCCACACCCAAGTGCAAAACAGTTTGCTCAGGCCATGGACCCCACTGACTCCAAGACACCTCCTTTTGCCAACATTTTCAGAAGATTTGCCAAATCAGCAGGACCAGATCCAGTCCTACCCTTCGGACTGTGAACCACTCTCTGTATTCTCTGGTTCCGGCTGTGCCAACTTCACCTGCGTCTATAGCAGCTACTCCTGCAGTCTTTACTGAGCCACATACCCTGTTCAGGTTCACATCTGTCTGCACCTCCACGTTTTGATGGAGACCATAAATCATGCAGAGGGTTCATTAACCAGGGCTCAGTGCACTGCAAACTGCTATTTCACCAGTTCCCCTTAGATCGGGCCAAAGCGGAATTTATGATGTCTCACTTGGGAGGAGATTCCCTCACATGGCTCAACCCACTTTGGGAGTGAGGGGATTCCTTACACCAGGACCTGCAAGCCTTCCTTGGTGCATTTTGCAAGGTCTTCGAAGAGCTGAGTCACCTCAGCATCATCCACCCTACTCAGGCAGTGTCAGTGTTGCCTATCTGTATGCCAGTAAGCCATACATTTCAGCACCCTGTCCTCTAAACATGGTGGAAACAACAAGGCACTAGTAGCAGCTTTCTGGAAGGATCTGCCTGGAGGGATAAAAGATGAACTGGCTGGTCAAGACATTTCCGTCAACCTAGATGACCTTATTTCCATTGCATTCTGTATCAATCTTCAGTTTCAAGAATGTACCAAGCAGGTGACGAGCAAGAAAAGATTAATGCAGCTAGCAACGTCCTTGCAGAAACCGATCATTCCGCAGTCTTCTGCGTCCACTGCTGCTGCTATGCAGGTCAACTGCATAAGCTGTCAGAGCAAAGACAGCAACATTGTAATACCGGGGGAGTATGTTAGTACTGTAGTAATCCAGAACATCTCATCCTGCCTATCCTGACAAATCGGAAAACTGTTGAGTCTAGGGTATATTGGAGAGGCAATTCTAGGCAAGAGTAACCCCTCTCCGCCATTGAATCTGTCAGTGTGCGTGACAGGTAATGAAACTTGGTTTTCTGAGACAGCCCACCTGGATTCTTGATTCTAGCCACAATTTTAAGATGCATAATCTAGCCCAAGTCTTTCTTCCGTGACAAGGTCAAGTGTAAATATGCTTGGGCTTCCATTGCATGGTAGCTATTAGAAGAGATGCCTAGGTCCATACGGGGGACAGTGAGCAGTAGAGATGAGTGGTGGGTTGAATATGTTTATTTTTTTCTCTACATATTATGTTCATTATGAAGAACCAAAAGAAAAAAACGAACAAATGTCTATAATAATTCCAAATTTTTCACATAAAACACCAACTATAGCTGGAATAAAAATATGGCGTCACAACCTGAGCAAATATGTGCACAAAAGATAACATGATTAAATTGTAAGTATATGTTGCACAAGTATAATCTCATAAAGGACAACAAAAAATTCACAATGCAAAAAGGGTGATGGTCAAGAGAGTACAATAAAGCGCTTCATGATGGTATGTATTTAGTAGTACAAAATATAAGATCAACAATGATTCATTATACCACCATAGAAGGAGGAAAAAAAACAAAAAAACCCCCAAAAAACAAAAAGTAACGTGTGCAATAAAGGGTTAATAAACCATAAATAAGTGTTACTTGTCAATTGTATGTGCTGCCATAATCAGTGGAGTAACTAGCGTTCGATGGGCGCCGATGCAAAACTTGGACCTGGGCCCCCCAGCCGTGCACTGACACTCGGGGTATGGGATAATTACACCGACATTTGGGGTACAAGATACTGATGCTGACACTTGGCTCATTCCCCCAGCACCTAGCTTTCCCATCTGAAATCCCTCTTTCTATCAGCACATAGCTTTCCTATGTTCTGATATCCAACTTGTCCTCAGCAGGCACCTTCCCCGCGCTCTGCTCTACATCTTTACCTCAGCACCCAGCTTTCCTATGTTCTGATAACCATCTTGTCCTCAGCACACAGCTTCCTCATGCTATTCTATACATCTTTACCTCAGCACCCAGATTCCTCATGCTGTTCTATACATCTTTACCTCAGCACCCAGCTTTTCCTTGATATCAGCGCATGGAAAAACTGAGTGCTGAGGGAAAGATGTTTAGCAGAGCATGGGAAAGTTGGGTGCTCAGGGAAAGAGCCTTCTTCACCCAGCTTTCCCCTCCCATGCTTGATTCTTTGTCCTCCATCCTTGTATATATGTCCCTATCCTGGTAAATATGATACCCATCATGCTGCACTCAGAAAAATATGTAACAATTATACTCACCTTCCGTCTGCTGCCTGTTGTATGTTGTTTTCTTCTGATACAGTTTTTCCACAAGCACTCAAATTCCCCTACAGAGAAACACTCACTGTATTCTGTACATACACCATATTACATTTACTGTATACCATGTACACACACACACACATATACAATACAAACTATTATATAAATTATATGCCCATTTCTTTACACCATACACTACCCACATAGACACTATATACTACCCACATAGACACTGATAGACACTATATACTACCCACATAAACACTGATAGACACTATATACTACCCACATAGACACTGATAGACACTATATACTACCCATATAGACACATATACACTATACAGTGTGTCCACCCATATCCTGTCCACCGCCATTAACTTGGGAACGGCGGCAGCTATAGGCATAGAAGTGGTGTCTAGGTATAGTAAATTAGCCATGCGCTATGCAATGAAACCACCTATTGCACCACCTGGTGGAAAACAAGTTAGCATTTTTATCTTGAAAACGGAACAAGATAGAGAAAAAAAGTGAATTACAAAGTTGTAGCACATCATCAAGTCAATATGAATCGACACCTTGTATACAGAAATGCTATGATTAGAACGTGTAAAACTCACAAGGCTGCGGACGTGAAGCGATACCTCATGGAGACCTTCCTACAAGTCATTGGGTATGGTGGCAGCGTGGAGTGGCCTCCATGCTCACCTGACCTGACCCCATTGGACTTCTTTCTGTGAGGTCACATCAACCAGCAGGTGTATGCGACCCCTCCAACAACATTGCAGGACCTACGACGACGTATCACAGATGCTTGTGCAAACGTGTCACCTACCATATTGCAGAATGTGCACAAATATACAGTATGCTGTCCAGAGTCCAGATGTGCATTGCAGCTGACGATGGCCACTTTGAGCATCAAAGTTAAATGAGCGCCATATGCGTGCCCCGCATTCAATGTTTTGGGGGGTCATGGGTTTCATATCATAGCATTTTTGTATGCAAGGTGTCGATTCGTATTGAATTGATGATGCCCTACAATTTTTTAATTCACTTTTTTTCTCTATCTCATTCCGTTTTCAAGATAAAATTGCTAACTCCGTTGTTTTCCACCAGGTCGCGCAATAGTGTTAGGGCCAGGTGGACGGGCAGACCCAGGAGGTGGATCCACTGGGCCGAACTCCTTGATGATGGTAAGGGGTCCGGTAGCTGGAGCACTATAGGCAGCAGAACAGTCCGTGCACAAGAGTATAATGGAGAAGTCCCTGGGACCACGGAGTCACTGATGGTAGTCCGGGTGACGGAGCTCAGGTTCGGAAGCCGAGAAGATGTCAGGCGGGGTCCGGAACCTTTGGATGACGGGTCACCGCAGGGATCCGAGATGGTACGGACTGTCAGGATGGCAGATAGGCAGCGTTCGGGGTTCGGGATTCGGCAGTCCGGATGGCGAGGCAGGCTCGGCTCTAGGAAGAGAGAGAGGTGAGTATCTCAGGAACACAAGGAGACCTGACTCCTAGCTTGAGAAACACGAAGATCAGGCCCCGCCCACTTGGACATTAAACCCCTTTATACCCTGTACCTGTTTGCATCATTTCCTGTTAATGGATGCTGGCCCTTTAAGAAAGGGTCAATGACCGCGCGCGCGCCCTAATGCGCATGCGCGCGGCCCGAGTGCCAGAAGCCAGGGCAGGAAGCTGAGAAGAGGAAGCAGCAGGGCCGGGCTGGGGCTGAGAAGCCGACGGGCGCCGGGAGCGGGGACCAGGACGCCGGGGACGCGCCGGCAATGGATGCTGGAGAGCGGGGAGCGGCGGAGACCGGACCGAGGAACCGGGAAGCGAAGCAGGGGAGCCGGGAAGCGTGACAGGTGAGCCGGGGGGCAGCGCAGGGGACCCGGGGAGCGTGACAGTACCCCCCCCACGACCCCCTCCCCGCAACCGGGACAGGAAGGCACGGATCAGCGGAGTACCCACATTCTCCCGGGGCTCCCAGGACCTATCCTCAGGACCATACCCTGCCCAGTCCACTAGGAAGAACTGTCGACCCCGTACGGTTTTCATGGCCACGATATCTCTTACCGCATAGATGTCGTCATCGGCAATAGGAGGAGGAGCCGAACTGGCAGCAGCGGAGAAGGGACCAAGGACAACCGGCTTGAGCAGGGAGATGTGGAATGAGTTGGGTATCCTCATCGTGGCCGGGAGCTGTAGCTTGTAGGAGACCTCATTGATCTTGTTGAGGACTTTAAACGGCCCGATGTAGCGAGGACCCAGCTTGTAGGATGATATCTTCAATCGGACGTACTTGGAAGCAAGCCAGACTAGATCTCCAGGAGAGAAACACGGAGGGTCCAGACGTCTCTTGTCTGCGTGTCTCTTCATCCGCAGGGAAGCACGCCCAAGGGACGCCTTGACAGAGTCCCAAATGGTTGCAAAGTCATGGGCTACAGTATCAGCAGCAGGGACGTCCGAAGAAGGGGATACAGGCAATGGGACGGAGGGCTGAAGTCCGTAAACGACATGGAAGGGAGAGCTGGAGGATGACTCACTGATGTGGTGGTTATGGGAGAATTCAGCCCAAGGAAGAAGCATGGACCAGTCGTCGTGATGGGCGTTGACGTAGTGACGTAAGAAGGAGGTCAAGATTTGATTGACCCTTTCCACTTGGCCATTAGACTGAGGATGGTAGGCAGAAGAAAAGTCCAGAGTCACTCCCAGATGTTTGCATAGAGCCCTCCAGAAGCGGGAGGTGAACTGAGTTCCTCTGTCGGATACGATGTGTGATGGAAAGCCATGCAAGCGGAAGATGTTATGTATATAGGCGTCCGCGAGTTCCTGGGCAGAGGGCAATCCAGCCATAGGGACGAAATGAGCCATTTTAGAGAACCGATCCACCACGACCCATATGACTGTGTGTCCGGAGGACAATGGTAAGTCCGTAATAAAGTCCATCGCTATGTGTTGCCACGGAACTGAGGGTATCGGCAGAGGCAGAAGACGGCCATATGGCAGGTGTTTGGGCGTCTTGTTTCTGGCACAAGAGGAGCAGGCAGAGACAAAAGCAGCGACGTCCGTGCGAAGGGATGGCCACCAGTAATGACGTACAATCGCACCCCATGTTCTCTTCTGACCAGCATGACCGGCTGTTTTCGAGGCATGTCCCCAGTGTAACACTTTTTGCCTGTCAGTCTCAGAGACATAGGTCTTCCCGGGCGGTATCTGGGCCAGGGTGACAGGGGCCACCGGAATGATTTTGCTAGGACAGATGATGGGTTGGGTAGTCTCCTCCTCCTGCTCCATGGGCATGAATGACCTGGACAAGGCATCTGCGCATACATTCTTGTCCGCGGGTCGGAAATGGAGCTGAAAGTCAAACGTGGCAAAGAATAAGGACCACCTGGCTTGTCGTGGGTTCAGTCGCTGAGCGGACCGCAGGTATTCCAGATTCTTGTGGTCCGTGTAAATAATCACGGGGTACACTGCTCCTTCCAGAAGGTAGCGCCATTCCTCCAGAGCCAGTTTGACTGCCAATAGCTCTCGGTCACCGATGCTGTAGTTGCGTTCAGGCGCTGAGAAGCTCTTGGAGAAGAAACCGCAAGTCACCATCTTCCCGGAGGAGGACTTCTGCATGAGCACTGCTCCGGCTCCCGAGGAGGAGGCATCCACCTCCAAGGTGAACTGGCGGTTTAACTCCGGACGGTGGAGCACAGGAGAGGAGGCAAATGCCCGCTTCAGAGAGCCAAACGTGGCGTCGGCCGCAGGTGACCAGTCCTTTGGATTAGCCTCCTTCTTGGTCAAGGCGGAGAGAGGAGCAGTCAGAGCAGAGAAGTGAGGGATGAACTGGCGGTAGTAGTTGGCGAACCCCAGGAAGCGTTGGATTGCCTTCAGTCCCGAAGGGGGAGGCCAGTTGAGAATGGAGGAGACCTTCTTTGGATCCATCTGCAGTCCGGTATCGGAGATGATGTAACCCAGAAAGGGGAGAGAAGACTGCTCAAAGACACACTTCTCGTACTTGGCGTACAGACGATTCTCTCTGAGTCTTTGTAGAACCAGCTGCACGTTCTCTCTGTGGGTCTGGAGGTCCGGAGAGAAGACAAGGATATCATCCAGGTACACCACCACACAGACGTAGAGAAGGTCCCGGAAAACGTCGTTCACCAATTCTTGAAAGACTGCTGGTGCGTTACACAGGCCGAAGGGCATCACGCAGTATTCATAGTGCCCATCGCGAGTATTGAACGCAGTCTTCCACTCGTCCCCAGAGCGGATGCGGACTAGATTGTAGGCACCCCGAAGATCCAGCTTGGTGAACACACGAGCTCCTCTAAGCCGGTCAAACAATTCGGGGATGAGCGGCAGAGGGTACTTGTTTTTTACGGTGATTTGGTTCAATCCCCGGTAGTCTATACATGGGCGTAAGTCGCCTTCTTTCTTCTTCACGAAGAAGAAGCCTGCTCCAGCAGGAGAGGAGGATCTCCGAATGAATCCCCTTGCCAGGCTCTCTGTGATGTAAGTAGACATGGCCCTTGTTTCGGCTGGAGACAATGGATATATCCGTCCTCGAGGTGGTGTTGTTCCCGGGAGCAGGTCGATGGCACAATCGTAAGGACAATGTGGCGGAAGAACCTCAGATTCCTTCTTATCAAAGACGTCCGCGAAGGACCAATAGGCCGAGGGCAGTCCCGGTAGGTTCTCTGGAACCGGCGGTCGTCGGATGGGTTGTATGGTCTTCAGACATTTATCATGGCACGAAGAGCCCCATCGGGTGATTTCACCAGTGCCCCAGCTGACTGATGGTTCGTGTGTCCGTAACCAGGGAAGTCCCAGCAAGATTTGATGGGACATGTGTGGGAGGACGTAGAGAGCGATGTTCTCGGTGTGCAGGGCACCGATACGCAGTTCGACCGGCCTGGTAATCCAGGAGATGGTGTCAGAGAGGGGTCTCCCATCCACAGAGGCAATCACGAGGGGCTTGTCGAGTGGAGTAACCTGCACCTGGTACTTGTCCACCGTGGCCTGCTGGATGAAATTGCCTGCGGCCCCAGAATCGAGGTACGCCTCAGCCGTGAACCGCGTCTCTCCCGTTGTCACTTGCACAGTCCAAGTAACCGGGTCTGAGAGAGTCCCAGCACCTAGGGTGGCCTCTCCTACCAACCCTAGGCTTTGGATTTTCCCGGCCTCTCTGGACAGGAGCGTAGCAGGTGTGTGCCTTCTCCGCAGTAAAAGCAGAGGCCCTTGGCGAGCCGCTCGACTCGACGTTGTTCAGACTGCCGCACTCGGTCGATCTGCATGGGCTCGTGGACGGGGGCCCCAGATGCCGTTGACTGCAGAACGGAGGGCTTCTGCGGAGGAGGGGAATGCCGTACCGGACGTCTCTCACGGGACACTTCCTTGGATCGCTCCTGAAAGCGAATGTCCACTCGAGTTGCTAGGGTAATCAGGGCATCCAGGGTGGACGGTACGTCACGACCCGCCAGCTCATCTTTAATTCGCCCCGAGAGTCCTTCCCAGAAGGCGGCGGTTAGGACCTCGTTGTTCCACCCGAGTTCCGAGGCCAAGGTGCGAAACCGGATTGCGTATTGACCCACCGTCAGAGTCCCCTGACGTAACCGGAGGAGGGATGAAGCAGACGCGGAGGCGCGTCCGGGCTTGTCAAAGGTGCCACGGAATGCCTGCAGGAACTCCTGGATGTTCGTGGTCACAGGATCCCTCTTCTCCCACAAGGGGTTCATCCACGCCAGTGCCTCACCCTCTAGGTGGGACATGATGAAGGCGACCTTGGCTTGGTCGGAGGCAAACAAATGCGGCAGCTGCGTGAAGTGGAGGGAGCATTGGTTTATGAATCCCCTGCAGGTCTTGGGGTCTCCGGCGTACCGGGGTGGTGAGGCCAAACGAAGTCTGGAAGCATCCGACGAAGTCGCCACGGGAGCTGGAGCCGTGGATTGACTAGTGGAAGCCCGGGATGCTGAAGACGTAACTGCCGCTTGTAGCGTGTTCAGGCGGGCATCCACAGAAGACATGAACTGCAGCATGCAGGTCTGAGTCTCACGCTGGCGTTGGAGTTCCTCCTGTACGGCTGCTAGTGCTGCAGCGGGATCCATGGCCTGATCTTACTGTTAGGGCCAGGTGGACGGGCAGACCCAGGAGGTGGATCCACTGGGCCGAACTCCTTGATGATGGTAAGGGGTCCGGTAGCTGGAGCACTATAGGCAGCAGAACAGTCCGTGCACAAGAGTATAACGGAGAAGTCCCTGGGACCACGGAGTCACTGATGGTAGTCCGGGTGACGGAGCTCAGGTTCGGAAGCCGAGAAGATGTCAGGCGGGGTCCGGAACCTTTGGATGACGGGTCACCGCAGGGATCCGAGATGGTACGGACTGTCAGGATGGCAGATAGGCAGCGTTCGGGGTTCGGGATTCGGCAGGACCGGATGGCGAGGCAGGCTCGGCTCTAGGAAGAGAGAGAGGTGAGTATCTCAGGAACACAAGGAGACCTGACTCCTAGCTTGAGAAACACGAAGATCAGGCCCCGCCCACTTGGACATTAAACCCCTTTATACCCTGTACCTGTTTGCATCATTTCCTGTTAATGGACGCTGGCCCTTTAAGAAAGGGTCAATGACCTAATGCGCATGCGCGCGGGCCGAGTGCCAGAAGCCAGGGCAGGAAGCTGAGAAGAGGAAGAAGCAGGGCCGGGCTGGGGCTGAGAAGCCGACGGGCGCCGGGAGCGGGGACCAGGACGCCGGGGACACGCGGCAATGGATGCTGGAGAGCGGGGAGCGGCGGAGACCGGACCGAGGAACCGGGAAGCGAAGCAGGGGAGCCGGGAAGCGTGACAGGTGAGCCGGGGGGCAGCGCAGGGGACCCGGGGAGCGTGACAAATAGGTGGTTTCATTGCGTAGCGCATAGCTACTTTACTAAACCTAGACACCACTTCTATGCCTATAGCTGCCGCCATTCTCAAATTAATGGAGGTGGACAGGATATGGCTGGACACACTGTATATTACCCACATAGACACTGATAGACACTATATACTACCCACATAGACACTGATATACACTATATACTACCCACATACACACTGATATACACTATATTTTGCATACAAACCATTACATGTACTTTCCCGTTGCAGAAGTCAGTCTCCAGGAGCAGAGGGGCCTTCTCATCCCTGCCCCATCATAGGGCAGCAGCCAAGGACAGTGAAGTCTCTGGTCTGCAGGATATGGAGGACACAGCACAGAGCAGGACTCAGAGCAGAGCTGCCCCTGCCACTGGCTCTGCTGCAACAACTGCCATGTCCTCCTCCCTCTCCCTCTGCTCTCAGTCCCGACAGCTTCTAGTGACAAGAGGGAGAGAGAGGAAGGGGCTGCACTGACCATTCACTTCACCTGCAGCTCACAATAGTGGCAGTACAAACCCCCTCCCCCATACAGGCTGGTATCAAGGGTGACAGCGTTCTCCCCTGGCTCACGGCAGGCCCTGCACATTATGTGACTGCTCCCTCCAGCAGTGCCCATGTCTCCTGCACAGACCCTTCAGCAGCAGCTCCATTAGGAGCAGTAGGAGCAGGGGGTAGAGTTGAGCGCGGTTCGAGGTTCTCCAGTTCTAAGCTCGAGTGATTTTGGGGCCTGTTCTAGATCGAACTAGAACTCGAGCTTTTTGCAAAAGCTCGATAGTTCTAGAAACGTTCGAGAACGGTTCTAGCAGCAAAAAAACAGCTAATTCCTAGCTGGCTTTCCGCTGTAATAGTGTAAGTCACTCTGTGACTCACACTATTATGACATTTTAGTGTATAGTGTGCGGGAACAGCGCCTTCAGATCACTGCTGTTTGTATAATGGCGATCGCCATTGTTTTTTTTTTTTTTCCTTGTCTTCCTTCCCTAAGCGCGCGCGTGTAGTGGGGCGGGCCAGCATGTCAGCCAATCCCAGACACACACACAGCTAAGTGGACTTTTAGCCAGAGAAGCAACGGCATGTGTGATAGGATGTCCATGTCACATGTCCCTGCATTATAAAACCGGACATTTTCCTCCAGGACGCCATTATCTCTTCTGCGTCATGGGTGTCAGACATCACTGTCGCAGCTCCGTCCTTTGTCCTATCGCCGATACAGCTGTATGCGTTCCATACACAGCGCTGGACAGCTTAGGGAGAGCACTTTCTATCAGTCCTTTTAAGGGCTCAAACCGGCAGGGTCAGAGCCATAGGTGACAGGTCCTGAAAACAGAGACAGCGTCTGTGTAGCCAAGGTCAGGGATTTCGTCGCTGCATTTCCCCATTAGGAGGGAATAGAAAGGCAGGCTTCCATTCCTCTACCCAGAGCCCCACAATCCTGGCACTGTACCCTCCTATCCTCTGCACACTCCAACTCTTTTTAACTAAGCCATTATACTAGCAAACAGTCAGTGTACTTAGTGGCATCCTAAACTTGGCTATTGGACTTTTGTGTAGTCACACTAGTGCAAAGATATTTGCAGCACGTCTGCCTGCATTGCACACTCAAACTTTTTTTAACTAAGCCATTATACTAGCAAACAGTCAGTGTACCTAGTGGCATCCTAAACGTGACTATTGTACTTTTGTCTAGTCACACTAGTGGAAAGATATTTGCAGCACGTCTGCCTGCATTGCACACTCCAACTCTTTTTAACTAAGCCATTATACTAGCAAACAGTCAGTGTACCTAGTGGCATCCTAAACGTGACTATTGTACTTTTGTGTAGTCACACTAGTGCAAAGATATTTGCAGCACCTCTGCCTGCATTGCACACTCAAACTCATTGTTACTAAGCCATTATACTAGCAAACAGTCAGTGAACCTAGTGGCATCCTAAACGTGGCTATTGGACTTTTGTCTAGTCACACTAGTGCAAATCTATGTGCAGCACCTGTGCATGACACCCTCCTGCTCTGTTTTTAATAAGCTATAATGATAGCAAAAAATACTGCCATTTAGTGGCATCATAGAACTGGCTGTTGTATTCCATTAGTGCCCCACTGGTGCCAAGCTATTTCTAGCACCTGTGCATGACACCCTCCTGCTCTGTTTTTAATAAGCTATAATGATAGCAAAAAATACTGCCATTTAGTGGCATCATAGAACTGGCTGTTGTATTCCATTAGTGCCCCACTGGTGCCAAGCTATTTCTAGCACCTGTGCATGACACCCTCCTGCTCTGTTTTTAATAAGCTATAATGATAGCAAAAAATACTGCCATTTAGTGGCATCATAGAACTGGCTGTTGTATTCCATTAGTGCCCCACTGGTGCCAAGATATTTCTAGCACCTGTGCATGACACCCTCCTGCTCTGTTTTTAATAAGCTATAATGATAGCAAAAAATACTGCCATTTAGTGGCATCATAGAACTGGCTGTTGTATTCCATTAGTGCCCCACTGGTGCCAAGCTATTTCTAGCACCTGTGCATGACACCCTCCTGCTCTGTTTTTAATAAGCTATAATGATAGCAAAAAATACTGCCATTTGGTGGCATCATAGAACTGGCTGTTGTATTCCATTAGTGCCCCACTGGTGCCAAGCTATTTCTAGCACCTGTGCATGACACCCTCCTGCTCTGTTTTTAATAAGCTATAATGATAGCAAAAAATACTGCCATTTAGTGGCATCATAGAACTGGCTGTTGTATTCCATTAGTGCCCCACTGGTGCCAAGCTATTTCTAGCACCTCTACATGACACCCTCATGCACATTTTGCTACGCTAATGTTATAGCAAACTCAGGGAATTCATTGCTGCATTTGATAATTCGGAGGGATAGAAAGGGAGGGTTCCTTTAGCTTTTCCTTCTGTTCATAGACAGCATCTCCAAGTTCACACCCGAAGAGCAATTTCTCCTCCACGTCAAAGTGTGGAGAGGCAGCTAGTGCGCATGCGTGTGCCGATTTACCCCACCTGCAGCCTAACTCCAGTGTTTCGAAAAAACCAAGGAGAAAAATTGTATGAAAAATACCCTGAATATAAATAAATAAATTGCAAGTGCTTAATAACAGGGTACTTAAGTGTATACATTTTTGCAAAAAGGTAAAAAGCTGTCTCACCTCGTCACGGTGTACCCATCTGAGACAGTCCCTAACCTACTGAAGTTAAAAACATTATCAATACCTGACTTGTGTCATGTCAAAACTCCAATATGGATGGTGGCAAGTGGTCAGCTGTGTCCCAGATAAAATACACAGCAAAGTGAGACGCAATCAGCTGTTCAGTCTCAGTACTAGGAGGGCTGCACCCCCAACTTGCAACCAAGCAAGAAAACATACAAAAAACACAAAAACCTGAGCTGAAACAATGTTCAGTAAACATGCAACATTAAGCATGTGAATTGCAGCCTTAAGACTAGAAAAAACCAAGGAGAAAAATTGTATGAAAAATACCCTGAATATAAATAAATAAATTGCAAGTGCTTAATAACAGGGTACTTAAGTGTATACATTTTTGCAAAAAGGTAAAAAGCTGTCTCACCTCGTCACGGTGTACCCATCTGAGACAGTCACTAACCTACTGAAGTTAAAAACATTATCAATACCTGACTTGTGTCATGTCAAAACTCCAATATGGATGGTGGCAAGTGGTCAGCTGTGTCCCAGATAAAATACACAGCAAAGTGAGACGCAATCAGCTGTTCAGTCTCAGTACTAGGAGGGCTGCACCCCCAACTTGCAACCAAGCAAGAAAACATACAAAAAACACAAAAACCTGAGCTGAAACAATGTTCAGTAAACATGCAACATTAAGCATGTGAACTGCAGCCTTAAGACTAGAAAAAAACAAGGAGAAAAATTGTATGAAAAATACCCTGAATATAAATAAATAAATTGCAAGTGCTTAATAACAGGGTACTTAAGTGTATACATTTTTGCAAAAAGGTAAAAAGCTGTCTCACCTCGTCACGGTGTACCCATCTGAGACAGTCACTAACCTACTGAAGTTAAAAACATTATCAATACCTGACTTGTGTCATGTCAAAACTCCAATATGGATGGTGGCAAGTGGTCAGCTGTGTCCCAGATAAAATACACAGCAAAGTGAGACGCAATCAGCTGTTCAGTCTCAGTACTAGGAGGGCTGCACCCCCAACTTGCAACCAAGCAAGAAAACATACAAAAAACACAAAAACCTGAGCTGAAACAATGTTCAGTAAACATGCAACATTAAGCATGTGAACTGCAGCCTTAAGACTAGAAAAAACCAAGGAGAAAAATTGTATGAAAAATACCCTGAATATAAATAAATAAATTGCAAGTGCTTAATAACAGGGTACTTAAGTGTATACATTTTTGCAAAAAGGTAAAAAGCTGTCTCACCTCGTCACGGTGTACCCATCTGAGACAGTCACTAACCTACTGAAGTTAAAAACATTATCAATACCTGACTTGTGTCATGTCAAAACTCCAATATGGATGGTGGCAAGTGGTCAGCTGTGTCCCAGATAAAATACACAGCAAAGTGAGACGCAATCAGCTGTGAATCGCAATTCACATGCTTAATGTTGCATGTTTACTGAACATTGTTTCAGCTCAGGTTTTTGTGTTTTTTAACTCCAGTGTTTCGCCTAGTGAGTATGCTTAGCCTGACTGTGCCATTCCTGACGCTAAGTCTTCATTTCGGGATACAGCGCATGCTCCCACACTAAGTGTCAAAAGCCTCTTTGCACAGGTACTTGCATTCCGTGCCGGGTCTAAGTCCTGTTTTGTGCCTAGACACCATGCTAAAGCTGATAGTCTTTTTTCAGAGACTGTATTTCATGCTACTGAGCATGCTCAGGCACTTACTGCATCAGAGACTAGGTCCGGTAATGAACTCTTTGGCCCTGCCCCTGATGTGGGGGTCCCATATAGACCACAGGGCATCAGGTGTCCTCCCAAATGGCTTGCAGAGGCCCACCCCTATGACTTGTCAACACATTATTGATGGTCAGACGATGACTGGTGAGGTGTTTGGGTCATGGCAGCCATGAGGTCATCATTGAAGTTGCGGTTCCAAATAGGACGCTAGTTATGCCACTCATGACGTGTCACTCTACTTTTGTCTCCAGGAGGTTCATTGTGGTTCACCCTGGTTTGGGGCGGACCCAGGTTATAAAAGGGGCTGGAGCCAACAAGGAGGTGCGCATTCTTCTATTATGCTCCGAAAGAGCACACCTCCATGTGTTGAACCCATTGCGGCTTTAGGCCAGAGGTAGGCAGGGATAGGGTGTCGATGCAGGCCACCACCACAGTTGGTAACGCAGAACGGTTAAGACCAGCTCCTGTCCTACCAGTCCTGCTTGTGCAGCCCAGTGGCATTAACAGGCCTGCTGCTGCTGATGCGCCTGCTGTCCACAGGTGTGGCCCCTACGCACACGGTCAGCGTACTCAATGGCTCCTGTGTTGTTAACAGAGAGTTCCTGGGCTGGGTGGGCATGTGGACCCTGTGACGCTAACAGGGCTCACAGTCTCCAGATCCGAATGGCGTCTAACTCGGTTCAGGCTACTATTAGTTTCATAGCCACACAGCTCTGTATCCTCCACCAAACCTTCCAGTTGCCAACCTCTCCTGTTCCAACTGGGAGCACGGTGGACACTGACTGCTGATGGGGATATATACCTTTCTCTTTCTTTTCTTATTAATTTTCGTTATATAGCGGTAACATAGTATATACCACCTTATCCAAATCTGCCAGTTCCACTGTAACAGATGGTGTTTCTTCATCAAATGTTACTTTTGCTTAACCATCAAATCCACGGACCAAAACTTTTTTCCCCTTTCCAACACACCTGTTCCCCTTTCCACCAGCATCTGTCCTTTTTCAACTCATTTTGGTATATGACCAAAAGTGCAACTCTGCAGGGACACCGTACTCAACGCCATCTCAGCACAGCAGCCATCCCTCGGTCCCTCCGATGTGGACAAGGAAAAGACCATTTCCTCCTATCCATGACAAAGCGTTGAGATTCACTCTGTGCAGCACTGGTGTTTAGTGGAAAAGCAGATCTAAGATTGCGTACTACATTCTGCAGATCCTCCTGTATACGTGCGTCCATTTCTATGGCAGGAATTATTTTGCCAAATTTTGTCTTGTACCGGGGATCTAACAGTGTGGCAACCCAGTATTCAGGATTACTTCGAAATCGTACAATCCGAGGGTCATGTAGGTAGTGCAGCAAGAAGGCGCTAATGTGTCTTGTGCATCCAGGAGGACCAAGTCCTTGGTGTGTTGGTGGCAGAGAGGTGAGAATCGTGCCTCCTTCCTCTGCCCTCTCCCCACAACCTCACACAACCGAAATGTGAGCAAGCTCTCACTCATCTGCTGAGTCTTCCATGCCCATCGCCAGTTCGTCCTCCATTTCTTCATGGGCTCTTGCACTTTCCTCAACACTTTTTGCTGATACTATGCGCCCTTGTTAATCCCTCTCCCTCACCATGACTCCCGCATAGGTACCGCTGACCATCTGGACCTCGTAGATCTTGTTATCCCTTCCGCATATGACTCCTCCTGTACTTCCTCCCCTTCCTCTTGTCCCAACACCTGACTCTGAATAATAATTACAGTGTGCTCCATCATGTAGATGACCAGAATTGTCACGCTGAGAATGACATTGCCAGTGCTAAACATCTTCGTCGACATTTGTAAACTGTGTAGCAGGGTGCATAGGTCCTTGATCTGACACCACTCCAGCAGCGTGATCTGCACCACCTCTTGATCAAGTTATCCCAGGCTATATGTCATACCGTATTTCAGCAGGGCTCTGCGGTGCTGCCACACACGCTGCAACATGTGCAGATTCCAATTCCTGCGTGTCGGAACATCGCATTTCCGGCGTTTAACTGCCAGACCCTAAGGCCCCCATCACACACAGAGATAAATCTTTGGCAGATCTGTGGTTGCAGTGAAATCATGGACATATTGTTCCATTTGTACACAGCCACAAACCTGGCACTGATTGTCCACAATTTCACTGCAACCACAGATCTGCCGCAGATTTATCTCTGTGTGTGACAGGGCCTTTAGACTTCCGGAGTGATGAAAGTTGTTGAGCTGCTGTGTGCGCACGATGGAAGTGAGCACATAGCGAGCGTGCCCGCTGCATAAGGCCATGTAGGCCGGGATGGTGTTTTAAAAATTGCTGGAGAATTAGGTTCAACACGTGAGCCATACAAGGCACGTGTGTCACATTGCCCTGACGATGGCCCGCAGCCAGGTTTGCATCATTGCCGCACACGGCTGTTAAGTCACCAACGGAGTACGCTCCGTCAATTTGTACTCCGGTCGCCAGGTGACAACGTGTTCCTTTCATGCATAGTGCTGATGATGGGAGAGGAGTCGATGCCAGCGGCGCAGGTGGACGCAGGTTATGCTCACCCACTGGGCTGCATTACCTTGACAGATGCAGAATCTCTGGCTGAATGTAGCTGGTGGGTATCTCACAGATGAAATACCATCATTCAGCTACAACCAATGGGAAGACACCACACCCTTTTTTATGCCCATCCTGTCTGCAGACCACTGCCAGACATAGCTATGAACCTCTGGTTAATTTTACCCCCAGTTCAGTTTTATGATTTTGTGTGCTGGTTACCTGACTACTTTTCCTGCTTGCTGTTTATGTACCTTGTTGGCCGATCCGCATTTCACCTCTGCTTGTTTTCTGATTAAGTCCTGGCCGTCCCATTCTGTTCCTGTTCCTCAATTAATGTTTTGACCCTGCCTGAGTACTATTCTCTGGAACTGCAGCCTTCCACAGGTATTAATCACCTTGGGCCCTGTGTAATTACTAATCCCTGTATAGGGGTTAAAGGGTTTCAGGGTTCTAGGGGTCCTGCTTGGTGACTGGCTTCCCTCTAGCCTATCATTTACAGCCCATCTGAGTGTGTGGATCAAGGAAGGCGTTACACCGTGCTCTCTGCAGAAGGCCATGTGGGCCAGGATAGTGCTTTAAAAATTGCTGGACAACCAGGTTCAACACGTGAACCACACAAGGCACGTGTGTCACATTGTCACAGCGAAGGGCCGCACCCATGTTTGCATCATTGTCGCACCCGGCCTTCCCTGGCTGCTGGTTGAGTGGAGACAACCATTGATGAAACTCGGTCTCCAGAGCTAACCGTCCACAACTTCTCAGCGGTGTGACTCACATTTCCCATACATTTCAAAGTAAACCTTTGACCGCCTGATGGCATTGAGCTCTGCTGCCAGCATAGTAAGGAGGTGTGTGGTAGTCCTTGTGCGCAGTTACAAGGAAGGGTGGCCTGACCACACAGGGTTTGCACCAAGGTGGAGGACCCACACGAGGTTGAAGAGGCAGAAGCAGTGTATTAACTTCTACATACAGAAGAAGGATTGACACAACTCGTGGGGACAGCAAGACTTGTACAGCAGACCCTTCTCCATCTCTCCCCACAGTAACCCATTGCCCAGTCAGCGACATGTAACGCCCCTGTCCATGCTTACTGGGCCAATTATCTGTGGTGAAATGCACCCTGTCACACAGAGTTTCTCAAGGAATCAGTGATGTTTAGTGCGACATGCTGGTGTAGCGCGTGCACGCCTTTGTTGGAGAAGGAGTGGCGCCTGGGCATCGGCTCTTGGGGCACTGCGATGGGCATAAGGTCTCGAAAATCCTCGGTTAAAAAGGTTGGAAAGGCAGCATTTTGGTAGCCAACAGTTTCCAGATGCTGAAAGTCAACCTCTAAGCCATGTCATGCCCTTCTAAAAGCATGTAAAACACAGTAAGGGGACTCCAACCACAGTCTCCCTCGTTGCCACTAACTGGGCCACACACACCCCACTTGACTGGCATCAGTTGACCCCCCCTTTTGAAAAAGAAAAAGATGCTTGGCATGAAGCACTCTCAAAAATACGCGTGCCTTTCCCGTCCCCTTGCTGACCCAGGGGAAGAAAAGTCCTCTGAGAGCCATGACTTGTTCATCTTGGTTCTTTTAGAAACACAGCGAGGGGACTCCAACCACAGTCTCCCTCGTTGCCACTAACTGGGCCACACACACCCCACTTGACTGGCATCAGTTGACCTTCCCTTTTGAAAAAGAAAAAGATGCTTGGCATGAAGCACTCTCAAAAATACGCGTGCCTTTCCCGTTCCCTGGCTGACCCAGGGGAAGAAAAGTCCTCTGAGAGCCATGACTTGTTCATCTTGGTTCTTTTAGAAACACAGCGAGGGGACTCCAACCACAGTCTCCCTCGTTGCCACTAACTGGGCCACACACACCCCACTTGACTGGCATCAGTTGACCTTCCCTTTTGAAAAAGAAAAAGATGCTTGGCATGAAGCACTCTCAAAAATACGCGTGCCTTTCCCGTCCCCTGGCTGACCCAGGGGAAGAAAAGTCCTCTGAGAGCCATGACTTGTTCATCTTGGTTCTTTTAGAAACACAGCGAGGGGACTCCAACCACAGTCTCCCTCGTTGCCACTAACTGGGCCACACACACCCCACTTGACTGGCATCAGTTGACCCAATTTTCAAGATGAAAAAGATGCTTTGCATGAAGCACTCTCAAAAATACGCGTGCCTTTCCCGTCCCCTGGCTGACCCAGGGGAAGAAAAGTCCTCTGAGAGCCATATCCACATTGTCAGTGGACAGACACGTGTGCTTATCTGCCAGCAGACCCCCAGCAGCACTGAAGACAGGTTCCGAGAGAACGCTGGCTGCAGGACACGACAAGATCCCCAAGGCGTACGTGGCGAGCTCAGGCAATTTATCAAGATTGGAAGCCTAAAATGAGCAGGGCTCAAGTTGCACAATAATGGAATCGATGTTTCCTTGCATATACTCATATATCTGTGTGTCCTCCTCTTTTTCCTTGTCCAGCTGTTTTGTTTTCGCATGAGTATATGTCCTTGTCACTTTCCCATGTGTTTGTGTTGTGTTGTGAGTTGTTTGTCACCTTTTGGACACCTTTGAGGGTGTTTTCTAGGTGTTTTTATGTGTTTGTGATTGCCTGCCATTGTTTCCTATGCAGTTCGAGTTCGGTTCGACGAACCGAACTCGAACGGGACCCCCGTTCGGCGAACCGACCTCGAGCCGAACCGGGACCGGTTCGCTCATCTCTAGCAGGGGGTGACAGTATCATCTGCAGAGCGCAGTCGTTATATCTGCAAATAACGCTAGAACGGCCCCTGCTTTTCTGCAGTCACTGGGAGACTGAGTTTTCTACAGTTGTTTCCCACCCCTCCCTCTCCTTAGGGGCCCCAGTACAAATGCACCTGTATCTCCGCCGGTGATTCTCTTTAATAGTAGCACACCTGATCAGCCAGCAGCTGCAGGAAGCCGGCAGCTTGGCTATCAATGTGCTGATATTAAAGAGAATGCATATATTTACTGCTATCCACTACAATAATCCCGCCCACCTCTCAACACCGTCTTCAGTGGAAAGAGGTGGGCGGCACTAAGGTTGTGGGGAGCAGTGAATCTGCATTTTTTTAAGTAGCCGGCACACTGTCAGGCTCATAGCCGCTGCTGCTTACTGTAACCTCGCAATTTGCAGTTCAAGGTCCTAGCCGGTCACTATCCGCTTAGCCCCACCCACTGGTCTGTCCCTATTTTAATGTGGGTTGACTACGCTTTGCTGGCTGGTGTTGTGTACCTGGGTGTGGGTTTGTGTTGGTATGCCAAGGAGGATGGAGTCCTGCACCTGGAAGATTTGTGCAGTCTCTATGACAACCTGGTTTTGCCAGGGCGTCACATGAGCCTTTCTTCAACAATATTTGTGATTTATATTATGTTCATTATGCTCTGAGGTCTGACATTCGAGACTTTCAATTCACATTGAAGAAATTCACTGAAAATTGAGTTTCCCAATAAAATACAATGAATTTGGTGAATTTGAATCTCATGTCACACAGGGTTTAGCTCAATACTCACTGAGTGTCAGGGCAGCATCTAACCCTGGTCACACAGTAGTCTGACACTATATACTAGGCTTCTGAATTTCTATGACAGGCTCAGGCATCAATCGAGCTGTGTTCTCTTTGGTTCAGGCTTGCAGGAGTTAAGTTCTGCTGGCGTGGTGATTGTCTCTATAGTCACATGTTGTGAGAGACCTATCTCAGCTAATCCCTGCCTTTTTTAAGATAGTAGATTTGATCCTCCAATGCCGATAATAGCTTTTGTGATACCGATCCTTTTGCTGTGGTGTTCCAAATTCTGGAGGTCTCATGTGTGTTATTTGGTGTGTTGTGGAAATATTCTTGCTATCTGTTTATTTCCTCCCTGTTGTTTATTTCCACTTGAGCACGTATTGTCTATACCTCTGTGTGTGCTTTCTGTGTGACAAAGGTTTGGTTTCCCCTGTTTGTCTTTTTGTATGGGATTAATCACTCCTGTCATGACCGTCTCTGGGGTTGGGGAAGAGGGGGTATTAGAGCAGGCCTGGCCAGGAGCAGGGTTAGGCTGGTGGTTCAGACCCCTTCACCATCACAAGTACCTCTGGGATAAGGGACAGCTAGGGTACCCTTAGCCTGATGGCCAGTCTAGGAGCCCCGGACCTCGGTCACGCCCTTATAGTGCATGACATCTCATCAGATCCGCTCTCGTCTAACTGGCAAGATTTATCTCTAATACAGAATCATTTTATCAGGGCATTTATTTACTGTACTTGATGATCATTTGAAAAATAGTAACATGATATCCTATCCTTGTATTGTATATAGGTTTTGTATATTATAACTGGTATTTTTTATGGAAACTGTTTTCATCATTAATTTTTAAAATATTAATATAAAAGTGTTTACACTGAATGTATTTCTCTTGTGTTTATTTCAAAAATCACTTTCCCTCCACTCAGATGTTATCAAGGAAAATAAATTGCTTGGTATATATATTTGCCTGCCCGAGGTTATTTTTATGTAGGGGTGATCCTTTCATTGCAGTAAGGTCACTGATTGTCACCATTTTATCCGCTCAGTGCTAAAATCAGCAACTTTTTCCAGGATCGTTATTTTCTCAGTAATACATTTTAGCCTTTGCAATATTAGATACAAAACAGTCAAAAGTTTAGATACAGCATCTAAAGATCTAAAGATTTACATCTAAAGATTGATAGCTTAAAAGAATTCTTGTACACAAACTATATATACAAGTTTATCTCAACAAATTAGAATATCATCAAAAAGTTAATTTATTTCAGTAATTCAATACAAAAAGGGAAACACATATATTATATAGAGTCATTACAAACAGAGTGATCTATTTCAAGTGTTTATTTCTGTTAATGTTGATTATGGCTAACAGCCAATGAAAACCCAAAAGTCATTATCTCAGAAAATTAGAATATTACATAAGACCAACTGAAAAAATGATTTTAAACCCCAAAATGTTGGCCTACTGAAAAGTATGTACAGTACATTGTGTACACTGCTGAGGTGTTATGGAAGCCCAGGTTCCTTTGATGGCAGCCTTCAGCTCATCTGCATTGTTGGGTCAGGGGTCTCTCATCTTCCTCTTGACAATACCCCATAGATTCTCTATGGGGTATAGGTCAGGCGAGTTTGCTGGCCAATCAAGCATAGTGATACTGTGGTTATTAAACCAGGTATTGGTACTTTTGGCAGTGTGGAGAGGTGCCAAGTCCTGCTAGAAAATTAAATTTCCATCTCTAAAAAGCTTGTCGGCAGAGGGAAGCATGAAGTGTTCTAAAATTTCCTGGCAGACGGCTGTGCTGACTTTGGTCTTGATAAAACACAATGGACCTATACCAGCAGATGACATGGCTCCCCAAACCATCACTGATTGTGGAACCTTGGACCACTGAGCAACAGTCGATTTCTTTTTCTCCTTGGCCTAGGTAAGACGCTTCTGACATTGTCTATTGGTCATGAGTAGTAACTTGACACAAGGAATGCGACAGCTGTAGCCCATGTCCTGGATACATCTGTAAGTGGTAGCTCTTGATGCACTGACTCCAGCAGCAGTCCACTCCTTGTGAATCTCCCCAAAATTTTTGAATGGCCTTTTCTTAATATACCTATCAAGGCTGCAGTTATCCCAGTTGCTTCTGCACCTTCTTCTACCACACTTTTTCCTTCCACTCAACTTCCCATTAATATGCTTGAAGTCAGCAGTCTTCCTCATGATTGTGTACCCTACTGAACCAGACTAAGGGACCATTTTAAATGCTTAAGAAGCCTTTGCAGGTGTTTTGTGGTAATTATTCTAATTTTCTAAGATAATGAATTTTGGGTTTTCAGTGGCTGTAAGCCATAATCAACAACCTTAACAGAAATAAACACTTGAAATAGATCACTTTGTTTGTAATGACTGTATATAATATATGTGTTTCCCTTTTTGTATTGCATTACTGAAATAAATCAACTTTTTGATGATATTCTAATTTATTGAGATGCACTTGTATATTCTAGTTGCTACTTTTCTAAGAATAAATTTATGAGTTTTGTTAGGATTAGGGATGATCGAATATCACAAATATTCGGCAATATTTGGCTTCGCGAATATTCAACGAATAGGTCGCCGCTATGCGAATATTCAATGCGCAATGTAAGTCTAAGGGAAGCCCGAATAGTTGCTATTTGGCAACTATTCGGGTTTCCCATAGACTTACATTGCACATAGAATATTTGCAAATAGTCGAATAGCGGTGACCTATTAGTTGAATATGGGCGTAGCCGAATATTTGAAGTATTCGATCATCCCTAGTTAGGATACTATTTTTTTTTTCTTTAAAAGGTAACTGTACTTTCACGTAACTTTACAGAATTCGCTGCCGAGTGTGTGTACTTGAGAAATAATATGATTTCTAGACAATTTATGCCTGGTATCCTGCATTGTCACAGAAAAATTGCACGAGACTCTTAGTGGGCATTAGGAAGCTACAAGAAATTTGAAAGTTTCTTCACATGATGAGGCAAAAGCCATGAAACATTTTCTAATGAGGTTTGATACAGGAAAGATGGACAAAGTTAACTTTACAGGAAAAAAAACCACATATCTATTACAGTCATATAAAAAAGTTTGGGCACCCCTATTAATGTTAACCTTTTTTCTTTATAACAATTTGGGTTTTTGCAACAGCTATTTCAGTTTCATATATATAATAACTGATGGACTGAGTAATATTTCTGGATTGAAATGAGGTTTATTGTACTAACAAAAAATGTGCAATCCGCATTTAAACAAAATTTGACCGGTGCAAAAGTATGGACACCTCAACATAAAAGTGACATTAATATTTTGTAGATCCTCCTTTTGTAAAAATAACAGTCTCTAGTCGCTTCCTGTAGCTTTTAATGAGTTCCTGGATGGAGGTATATTTGACCATTCCTGTTTACAAAACAATTCCAGTTCAGTTACGTTTGATGGTCGCCGAGCATGGTCAGCACGCTTCAAATCATCCCACAGATTTTCAATGATATTCAGGTCTGGGGACTGGGATGGCCATTCCAGAACATTGTAATTGTTCCTCTGCATGAATGCCTGAGTAGATTTGGAGCGGTGTTTTGGATCATTGTCTTGCTGAAAAATCCATCCCCTGCGTAACTTCAACTTTGTCACTGATTCTTGCACATTGTTGTCAAGAATCTGCTGATACTGAGTTGAATCCATGCAACCCTCAACTTTAACAAAATTTCCGGTGTCGGCATTGGCTACACAGCCCCAAAGCATGATGGAACCTCCACCAAATTTTACTGTGGGTAGCAAGTGCTTTTCTTGGAATGCCGTGTTTTTTTGCCTCCATGCATAATGCCTTTTTGTATGACCAAACAACTCAATCTTTGTTTCATCAGTCCACAGGACCTTCTTCCAAAATGTAACTGGCTTGTCCAAATGTACTTTTGCATACCTCAGGTGACTCTGTTTGTGGCGTGCTTGCAGAAACGGCTTCTTTCGCATCACTCTCCCATACAGCTTCTCCTTGTGCAACGTGCGCTGTATTGTTGACCGATTCACATTGACACCATCTGCAGCAAGATGATGCTGCAGGTCTTTGGAGGTGGTCTGTGGATTGTCCTTGACTGTTCTCACCATTCTTCTTCTCTGCCTTTCTGATATTTTTCTTGGCCTGCCACTTCTAGGCTTAACAAGAACTGTACCTGTGTTCTTCCATTTCCTTACTATGTTCCTCACAGTGGAAACTGACAGTTTAAATCTCTGAGACAATTTTTTGTATCCTTCCCCTGAACAACTATGTTGAATAATCTTTGTTTTCAGATCATTTCAGAGTTGTTTTGAGGAGCCCATGATGCCACTCTTCATAGGAGATTCAAATAGGAGAACAACTTGCAAGTGGCCACCTTAAATACCTTTTCTCATGATTGGATACACCTGCCTATGAAGTTCAAAGCTCAATGAGGTTACAAAACCAATTTAGTGCTTTAGTAAGTCAGTAAAAAGTAATTAGGAGTGTTCAAATCAAGAAATTGATAAGGGTGCCCATACTTTTGCACCTGTCAAATTTTGTTTAAATGCGGATTGCACATTTTCTGTTAGTACAATAAACCTCATTTCAATCCAGAAATATTACTCAGTCCATCAGTTATTAGATATATGAAACTGAAATAGCTGTTGCAAAAACCCAAATTGTTATACAGAAAAAAGGTTAACATTAATAGGGGTGCCCAAACTTTTTCATATGACTGTATATACATATCAACTTCACATTTGTAAGTGAACAGCCTCTAAGATTACAGAGTCCAAATGCTTTCAGGCAGCAAAGTCCAAATACTAAAATTGAATCAGACCTCTATGGTGAAACTGATGGAAGAAAACCACTACTGAATGAGAAAATAGTAGGAAGAGGCTTGTTATAGACAAGAAATGTAGGATGTGGATTTCAAGCAAGTGGAAAACTTTCACTTTGTCTAATGTGTGAAAATTTGAGATTTTTGGTTCTAGACACCATGTTTTTGTTAGAATCGGAGAAGCTGAATAACATGCTTGAATGCATGTTCCCATGTTGTTGTAGGGGTTCCTTGCTGGTGATACAGTTAGAAATGTCTTACTAAATGCACCTCCCATTTGCAATTCAATAACAGTGATTAACTGAGTGCTCTCTCACATGACCTGACCTCCCACAGTCTATTGCACTATTAACCAGTAGAATATAATTAAAAAAAATGAAGGTTCTTGGCTCAAAAAATGGTCAATTCTTGTAACTCAATCCACTACGGCAAGGTGACCTTTCTCTGATGGCACCCTATACTAGTGTCATGCCTCTCCTAGGCTAAAAGTCTACAAATATATGGGCAGGTAGGATTTGGTATTAATTAAAGCCACCCTGGGACTGATCATACATTTATAAACCCTGTAGACATATCTTCAAATTCATTTGACCATACTTTAACAAATAAAAGGTCTAATCAAGTGCTTAGTATACATGGGAACTTCTTTTAGACAATTGGAAGAGCAGCTTTTGAGGGTCATGAAGTTGGTTCAGAAAATGCAAAGTGCACCAAAGATGTTATTAGGGCCTAAGCGCTACTGTGAAGACTTAGAAATACAATATAGTGTTGAATTGTATTACATTTTTGGTCACTCTTTAGCGCCATTTGGGTTACACCTTAGGTTATGTTCACATGTAGTCTTTTGGCTGCATTTTTTTCTGGAGCCAAAATTTGATATCTTGGCAGTCAAAATGCTGCATTCAAAACACACATTTTGAGACTTTTTTGCAGTATTTTTGGAGCGTTTTTACGTGCAGATTACATATGGGCTTTATTTACAGTGCATGTTTAATAAATCTGATTTTGTTCACCAAAAACGCTGCAAAAACATTTCTTTTGGGGTTTTTTTTAGTTTTATGGGGTTTTTTTTACTTTTTCATTGTTTAGTATGCGTGAATAAAATACTGCAAAAGTGTTGCATATGATCATAGCCTGAAGTGGGCTTTACATGCTGTGATCTCGCTAGCGAGATCGCAAGTGATCATACCTGCCCCCGTCGGTTGTGCGACACGGGCAAATCGCTGCCCGTCGCGCACAACCTCGCTTACCCCCGTCACACGAACTTACCTATCCTGCAACGTCGCTCTAGCCGGCGATCCACCTCCTTTCTAAGGGGGCGGGTCGTGCGGCGTCACAGCGACGTTACACGGCAGCCGTCCAATAGAAGCAGAGGGGCAGAGATGAGTGGGACGTAAACATCCCGCCCACCTCCTTCCTTCCGCATTGGCGGTGGAGGCAGGTAAGGAGATGTTCGTCTCTCCTGCGGTGTCACACATAGCGATGTGTGCTGCTGCAGGAATGACGAAAAACATCGCTAATTAGAAGAGAACGATTTTTTGTTTTAGGACGACCTCTCCGCGGCAAACGATTTTGGCCATTTTTGCGATCATTTTAGGTCGCACATAAATGTCACACACTGCGATATCGTTAATGACGCCGGATGTGCGTCACAAACAACGTGACCCCGACGATAAATCATTAACGATATCGCAGCGTGTAAAGCCCGCTTTAGTTTCTGGATCATAGACTTAAGCGGGTTTTACACGCAACGATATCGTTAATGAATTATCGTCGGGGTCACGTTGTTTGTGACGCACATCCGGCGTCATTAACGATATCGCATCGTGTAACACTTATGTGCAACCTACACCGATCGCAAAAATGGCCAAAATCGTTTGCCGCGGAAAGGTCGTCCTAAAACAAAAAATCATTTTCCTCTCATTAGCAATATTGTTCCTCGTTCCTGCGGCAGCACACAACGCTATGTGTGACACCGCAGGAGCGAGGAACATCTCCTTACCTGCCTCCACCGGCTATGCGGAAGGAAGGAGGTGGGCGGGATGTTTACGTCCCGCTCATCTCCGCCCTTCCGCTTCTATTGGCCACCTGCCGTGTGACGTCGCTGTGACGCCGCACGACACGCCCCCTTAGGAAGGAGGCAGGTCGCCGGCCAGAGTGACGTCGCAGGACAGGTAAGTCCATGTGACGGAGTAAGCGAGGTTGTGTGAGACGGACAGCGATATGCCCGAGTCGCACAACCGACGGGGGCGGGTACGATCACTTGCGATCTCGCTAGCGAGATCGCAGGGTGTAAAGCCTGCTTTAGTTTCTGGATCATAGACTTAGTTTTGATGACTTTACTATTATTTTAAAAATAAGAAAGAAAAAGTAAAGAACATACTTTCCTAAAAGTATGTATCTTGGAACATTTGATTGGTATTATGTAACTGAATGTTGTCATCTGATTTGTCAAAGAAGGCATTTCAGTTAGTAAACACAGGAGAGAATCTTAAAGGGAACCTGTCACTAGATTTGACCAGTGGGCTCTTATATACAGCATTCTAACATGCTGTATATAAGAGCCCAGACCGCTGTGTAGAACATAAAAAACACTTTATAATACTCACCTGAACCGGTCACTGCAGTGGATGTGGCTCAAATGGGCATCTTCTTCCTCCGGTGCCAGCACCTCCTCTTTTGGCCATCTTTGTCCTCCTTATGAAGCCTGAGTGCATGACGCGTCTATGTCATACACACTCGCCGGTCCCGCGTATGCACACTACAATACTTTGATCTGCCCGTTAAGGACCTGAATGCCGACGAATGACTGCAGACTTATGAATCCTCACATCACACATACTGTGCAGTGTTAATATTCGCTGATTTCAGAGTCGGGAATGGCAGTCATATGGCCGTGAGTATGTGATATACATACGGCCAGAATCCGACCATAGGGTCACAGCCTTGCTCAATGCAAATGTATTCAGCAAGGCCACCGTATGCAGATCACACACTTGTGGAAAGGTGACCGTCACTTCCAGCTTTGAAACCGGAAAGCGTATAGTGCGTCACTACAGACCAATGGATTTGGACCTGACAAACGCTTTTAAAAAGTACCTATCCGCTTCAATTTTCTTTTTAAGGGTGAAATATCACAAAAAGCAAAGGCTGCTATTACTTTGAATATCTGACTATTGGTCAGCCCTTAAGCTGTTTAGCTTCTTCCCTGGTAAGTATAAAAAGGCAAATAATGCAAAATGGGTCATATATTTAAAAACTATTTCAAAAAGATTACAGAGAGGAGATGACTAAGGAGTTTTCCCAAATAACTTCTGAAAGGGGATTATTATTATTATTATTATTATTATTATTTATTATTATAGCGCCATTTATTCCATGGCGCTTTACAAGTGAAAGAGGGTATAAGTACAACAATCATTAACAGTACAAGACAGACTGGTATAGGAGGAGAGAGGACCCTGCCCGCGAGGGCTCACAGTCTACAGGGAATGGGTGATGGTACAATAGGTGAGGACAGAGCTGGTTGCGCAGTGGTCTACTGGACTGAGGGCTATTGTAGGTTGTAGGCTTGTTGGAAAAGGTGGGTCTTGAGGTTCCTCTTGAAGCTTTCCACGGTAGTGGAGAGTCTGATGTGCTGAGGTAGAGCGTTCCAGAGTATGGGGGATGCACGGGAGAAATCTTGTACACGATTGTGGGAAGAGGAGATAAGAGAGGAGCAGAGAAGGAGATCTTGTGAGGATCTAAGGTTGCGTGCAGGTAGGTACCGGGAGACTAGGTCACAGATGTAGGGAGGAGACAGGTTGTGCATGGCTTTGTATGTCATGGTTAATGTTTTGAACTGGAGTCGTTGGGCGATGGGAAGCCAGTGAAGGGATTGGCAGAGTGGCAAGGCTGGGGAGTAGCGAGGGGAGAGGTGGATTAAGCGGGCTGCAGAGTTTAGGATAGATTGGAGGGGTGCAAGAGTGTTGGAAGGTAGGCCAGAGAGCAGGAGGTTTCAGTAGTCGAGGCGGGAGATGATGAGGGCATGCACTAATGTTTTTGCAGATCCTTGGTTAAGGAAAGCACGGATCCGGGAGATATTTTTGAGTTGTAATCGGCATGAGGTGAAGAGGGCTTGGATGTGCGGCTTGAAGGATAGAGCAGAGTCAAGGGTCACTCCAAGGCAACGAGCTTGTGAGACTGGGGTGAGTGAGCAACCATCAAGTTTGATGGAAAGGCTTGTTGGAGGAGATGAGTGAGGAGGAGGAAAGACAATAAACTCTGTTTTGTCCATGTTAAGTTTTAGGAATCGTGCAGAGAAGAAGGATGAAATAGCAGAGAGACATTGTGGTATTTTGGTTAGTAGAGAGGTAATGTCAGGTCCAGAGAGGTAGATCTGTGTGTCATCGGCATAGAGATGATACTGGAAGCCGTGGGACTCTATGAGCTGTCCCAGGCCGAAGGTGTAGATGGAGAACAGCAGGGGTCCAAGAACTGAGCCTTGAGGGACACCGACAGATAGGGGGCGAGATGAGGAAGTGGTGTGAGAATGGGAGACGCTGAAAGTTCGGTCGGTTAGGTATGAGGAGATCCAAGATAGGGCCAAGTCTGTGATGCCCAGAGATGAGAGAATCTGTAGTAGGAGGGAATGGTCTACTGTGTCGAAGGCAGAGGACAGGTCCAGGAGGAGGAGGATAGAGTAGTGTCGCTTGGCTTTGGCGGTTAGTAGATCATTGGTGACTTTGGTTAGGGCAGTTTTGGTAGAATGATGTGGTCGGAAGCCAGATTGAAGCCAGTCAAAGAGGGAGCAGGAGGAGAGGTATGAGGACAATTCAAGATGGACATGCTGTTCCAGTAGTTTTGAGGCGTAGGGGAGAAGGGATATGGGACGATAGTTTGACACAGAGGATGGGTCAAGGGAGGGCTTTTTGAGGATGGGTGTAATAGAGGCATGTTTAAAGCATGAAGGGAATACACCACTTGCTAGTGATAGGTTGAAGAGATGGGTTAGGGCTGGGATGAGGACTGCAGTGATGTTGGGGATGAGGTGCGATGGGAGCGGGTCCAGTGCACAGGTGGTTAGATGTGATCTTGAGAGTAGAGTGGAGAGATTGTTTTCTGTCATGGTGGAGAAGCTGGATTTGGAGGAAGAGGGATGAGTAGCTATGATGAGGGGCTGTGGGGATTGTGGGCCAAAGCTTGCTCTGATGATGTCAATCTTCCGCTTGAAGAAAGAGGCAAAGTCTTCAGCTGAGAGGAGAGGGAGGTGGTGCCTGGAGGACGGACTAGAGAATTGAAAGTGTTGAATAGCTGTTTAGGGTTGTGAGAGAAAGAAGATGTGAGGGTTGAGAAGTAGGTTTGTTTTGCAGCAGTGAGTGTGGACTTGAAAGTGGTGAGGGACTCTTTATATGCAATGAAGTGCTCAGTGGAATGAGACCTCTTCCATCTGCGCTCAGCAATTCTGGAAGCCCGTCTTAGTTCTTTAGTCTGCCTTGTGTGCCAGGGTTGCCTGTTGATTGTGCGGGTTTTGGTGTGTGTGAGGGGGCAGTTGATTCGAGAGCTGCAGAGATTGTAGTGTTGTATAAAGATGCAGCGGCATCTGCATCATGTAGAAATGCAATGTCTGTGAGGGGGAGAAGAGACTGAGAGAGGGCGTGTAAATCAATGTGTTTGATATTTCTGCGAGGGTGTGAAAATTTGTGGAGGGGGGGTTGCATACTTGGAGAAGAGAGGGAAGAGAATGTGAGTAGGTTGTGGTCAGACAGGGGGAGAGGCAAGTTAGAGAGGTTAGATAGGGAACAGAGGCGAGTGAAGATGAGGTCCAGCGTGTGGCCATCTTTGTGAGTAGCTGCAGAAGACCATTGGGTGAGGCCGAAGGAGGAAGCGAGTGTTAGAAGTTTGGAGACAGATGAGTGGGAAGTGTCAATGGGGATATTGAAATCACCCATGATGATGGTGGGGATGTCGGTGGAAAGGAAGTGTAGTAGCCAGGTGGTGAAATGGTCAAAAAAGGCAGTGGCTGGCCCTGGAGGGCGGTAAATGACAGCCAGCTGAAGGTTGGAGGGGGCGAAGATGCGTACGGAGTGCACCTCAAAAGATGGGAGCGGGACAGAGGGGGGTAGTGGAATTGGTGTAAAGGAGCATTGATCGGACAGGAGCAAACCAACTCCTCCACCATGCTTGTTAGTGGGGCGGGGAGTGTGAGAGAGTTGGAGACCGCCATAAGAAAGTGCAGCAGGAGAGGCAGTGTCAGAGGGGGTGAGCCAGGTTTCTGTGATGGCGAGGAAGGAGAGTTTATTAGTGATGAACAGATCATGAATGTAGGATAGTTTGTTGCAGACAGAGCGAGCGTTCCATAGAGCTCCTGTTAGTGGGACTGGAGGAGCGGGGGCTGGGTGAATGGGTATGAGGTTTGCGAGGTTGCGGAAATTTGTGTTAGGTTGTTGAAGAGGGTTTGAAGTGACAATAGGGATGTGGTGAGGAGGACCAGGATTTGAAGCAATATCCCCAGCAGTGAGGAGAAGCAATGAGAGTGTTAGTAAGTGGGAGCAGGAGAGGCCATGAGATGGACGTGTGTGTCTGGAGACACTGGGTGAAATGTGGAGGAAAATATCTGAGGGGAAGGTAAGATGGGTGGGGAGGATGGAGGGAGAGATGAATAGTTCATTACTGGCTTTGGGGATCAGAGGGGGCAGTAAAGAGTGAAGTATTATAGGGGTGAAGGTGAATAGAAACACAGACATTGTTTACAGTGACTATGTATGCAGTTACCTTCCGGTCACTTCCGGACCAATTCTGGCCTAATTCAATGCATCATACTTATATGGTGCATACTTGTATTGGTGCAGACGAAAAGTCTTGTGCAGACTTTTAGTTGCCCCACTATATACACATACAAGTGCACTCAGCTGTGAAGGGGTGGGTTGCAAGACTAACCCCTTGATCACTCAATCAAAGAAAAAAAATAAAAGCAGCTTAACATAGGCAAAATAAACAAAGGTCATAAAAGGGGGGTTCAAAACAGGGGGGGAAAGATCACAGTGAGATGCTGGAGGATGTCAGGAAGATATTGAAGCAAAGAAAGAACAGGGCAGATATAGTGCAAAAGTAGAGTGCATGAATTGACATACCAGGTATTAGAACACACAGCAGAGCAAAGTGGAGTGGAAGTCAGTTCATGGGAAAGTAGAGTGCATGAATTGACATACCTGTGGGAAGATAGACATGGTGATTAGATGATGGCAGATGATAGATGATAGATTACCAAGTGCATCATAATATCATCTCTGGCCTAATTCAATGCATCATACTTATATGGTGCATACTTGTATTGGTGCAGACGAAAAGTCTTGTGCAGACTTTTAGTTGCCCCACTATATACACATACAAGTGCACTCAGCTGTGAAGGGGTGGGTTGCAAGACTAACCCCTTGATCACTCAATCAAAGAAAAAAAATAAAAGCAGCTTAACATAGGCAAAATAAACAAAGGTCATAAAAGGGGGGTTCAAAACAGGGGGGGAAAGATCACAGTGAGATGCTGGAGGATGTCAGGAAGATATTGAAGCAAAGAAAGAACAGGGCAGATATAGTGCAAAAGTAGAGTGCATGAATTGACATACCAGGTATTAGAACACACAGCAGAGCAAAGTGGAGTGGAAGTCAGTTCATGGGAAAGTAGAGTGCATGAATTGACATACCTGTGGGAAGATAGACATGGTGATTAGATGATGGCAGATGATAGATGATAGATTACCAAGTGCATCATAATATCATCTCTGGCCTAATTCAATGCATCATACTTATATGGTGCATACTTGTATTGGGGGATTTGACTGAACTTCTCTGGACACGTAGTCATAACCTTTAAGGGTTCCTTCTGAGTCACAGATGGCTAGACAGCTGAAACATCTTTGGAGTTATATGTCTCATGAAAAACAGTCTATAGTTGCAAGTGCAAACTAAAGCCTCCCATAGAGATTACGGTAGATTAATGTCATCTGAACCTTCCAATATCAAGAGTTTTGGCCTACAGTCTAATGTGTATGAGGTACAAATTATGTGAGACAGAGAAGGATCCGGCATATCCAATCCTCTTATTCTCTAAGAGAATAACACACTACGACATTTGCATAGTTTGCACACTACGACATCGCAAGCCGATGCTGCGATGCCGAACGCAATAGTCCCCGCCGCCGTCGCAACTGCGATATCCTTGTGATAGCTGTCGTAGCGAACATTATCGCTACGGCAGCTTCACATGGACTCACCTGTCCTGCGACCGTCGCTCTGGCCGGCGACCCGCCTCCTTATTAAGAGGGCGGGTCGTGCGGCGTCACTGCGACGTCACACGGCAGGCGGCCAATAGGAGCGGAGGGGCCCACCTCCTTCCTTCCGCATATCCTACGGAAGCCGCGGTGACGCCGGTAGGAGATGTTCCTCGCTCCTGCGACTTCACACACAGCGATGTGTGCTGCCGCAGGAGCAAGGAACAACATCGGACCGTTGCGTCCGCGAAATTATGGATTTCGCCGACGCTGCACCGATGATATGATTACGACGCTTTTGCGCTCGTTAATCGTATCATCGAGCCTTTACACACTACGATGTCGCATGCGATGCCGGAATTACGTCATTTTCAATTTGACCCCACCGACATTGCACCTGCGATGTCGTAATGTGCAAAGCCCGCCTAAGAGATAAGCCAGAGATATCTGGCAGAGGCTCTCTTGTAGAGAAGACAGGCATGCTCGGCAAGGTGAGTGCTCCATTGTGTAGAGGAGTCGGGAAAGAACTGCTGTCTATATGATCTGCCAAACTATCATTTGTCTGACAGTTATTTAAAGTAAATGGGGGGGAAGCTTAAGACGAGGTTGTTTTCTAAGAACAGGGAAACAAAAATTGGTATACTAGGCTGCAATTAATGTATCCTACACCAAACTAATTAGTGAACAGATATGCAGCCATCTACTTTTCTAAATTTAGCAAGACTTCCATTATTTGTTTTTCTCATGTAATGATGTCAGGAAAACTATATATTTGTACTTTCTTAGTAAGTAGAAAATATAATAAAAAGGGAGAGCCTTCTGTGGGGCCCATTGAGGACTGTCAGTTTTAACCATGGATACCTTACCTAATGTAATGCCCTGCACATGAGGTAAGCAACATAGCTAATAAGGAGAACTGTACTACATATCTAATTGGAGGTATTTGGTAATATTATTATTACTAGGGATGATCAAATATCTCAAATATGCGGCTTCGCGAATATCCGAAGAATAGGTCGCCACTATGCGAATATTCGATGCACAATGTAAGTCTATGAGAAGCCCGAATAGTTCCGAATAGTTGTTATTCGGATTTCCCATAGACTTACATTGCGCATCAAATATTCACGAATAGTCGAATAGTGTTGACTAGAGTTGAGCGATGTTTGACGTTCGAGGTTCACCAATTTCATGTTCGAGTGATTTTGGGGGGACTCGAGATCGAACTCGAACTCGACCTTTTTGTTAAAAGCTCGACAGATCTAGTTACGTTCAAGAACGGTTCGATTACCATAAACGTGGCTTTTCACAGTAAGGCTATGTGCACATGTTGCTATCTGCATGTGTCCTGCGTCCCCAGCACAATCCCTCTCCCTTTTCTACTCATGGATCACGGGCGTCTCGCTCCACCGCTGTCAGAAATCTGCGGCGTCTTTTCCTCTTTAGAAAATGGCTGCTGCTTCATTAGTCAATTAGTTATTCCGCGCTTTCCCTGCCCACCGGCGCTTATGATTGGTTGCAGTCAGACAGGTCCCCAAGCTGAGTGACAGCTGTCTCACTGCAACCAATCACAGCCGCCGGGTCTATATCGTGCATTATAATAAATAAATAAAAAAAAAAATGCGGTTCCCCCCATATTTCATACCAGCCAGGAAAAAGTCACACGGCTGGAGGCTGGTATTGTCAGGATGGAGAGCGCCACGGTATGGGGAGCCCTCAAGCCTAACAATATCACCCAGCAACTGCCCAGAATTGTCGCATATATTAGGTGCGACAGTCCTGGGGGACTCTACCCGACTCATCCCGAATTGCCCTGGTGCGGTGGCAATTGGGGTAATAATGAGTTTAATCATGGCAGGCATCTCCCCGAGGCACCTTTCATGATTAAACTGAATGTGAAAGTAAAGAAACACACACACCGAAAAATCCTTTTTTTGGAATAAAAAACAAAAAAACAACCCTGGTTCACCCCTTTATTAATCCCAAAAATACCCCTCCAGGTCCGACGAAATCCACACGACACTGTCAGCTCTACTCCAGATGTAGTGGCACTGAAGTGACTCACGCAGTTAGCAGAGACTTCAGTCAGCACAGCAGGCTTCAAGATTACAAAATCTGCCTATCTATATCATAAGAGGCACTAGAGTAATGGATAAAGCGCCCGCCTAAGAAGCATAATGTCGGGCGTTCTAGTCCTGGTATAAAGAATTTATTTATTTATTTTTTTTATTTATAATTTTAAATTATAATTATTATCTATTTATAAAGTGAAAGTAAATAAACACACACCGCGAAAAATCCTTTATGTGGAATAAAAGATAAAAAACACATTTTCACCATTTTACTAAAATCCTCCAATACCCCTCCAGGTCTGACGTAATGCACACGACATTGTCATCTCTGCTACAGAACACGAGTGCTCTGCATGAGCTTCACATAGCAATGAAGTGAATCACGTGGTCAGTTGAGACTTCAGCAATCCAGACTTCAAGATTAGCAAATCTGCCTACCATTCACATAAGAGACAATAGCTGAGTGGATAGAGTGTTCACCTAGGGAGCATAAGGTCGCGAGTACTGGACCTGGTAATTTTTTTTATTATTATTTATTTTTAATTTTAACTTATATTTATAATATACTAGCTGTACTACCTGGCTTCGCCCGGGTTAATAACTGCTGTTAACAAAATAGTATGTATTAACATTCCCGGGATAGAATGTGTAAATAGAATGTATTAACGCCCGGGATAGTAACTGTCTCTCTGTTTCTCTCCAATTCTCTGTCTGTCTCCCCCTCTGTATATAGCTCTCTGTCTCTCTATCTTTGTCTGTCTGTCTCTTTCCCTGTCTGTCTCTGACTGTCTCTGTCTCTTTCTCCATCTGTCTCAATCTCTTTCCCTGTCTGTCTGTCTATCTATCTCTTTCCTTGTCTATCTCTGTCACTTTTCCTGTCTGTCTCTTTCCCTCTCTGTCTCTTTCCCTCTCTTTCCCTGTCTGTCTGTTTCCCTGTGTCTGTCTCTTTACCTGTCTGTGTCTGTCTCTTAACCTGTCTCTCTCTTTCCCTCTCTTTCCCTGTCTGTCTCTTTCCCTGTCAGTCTGTCTCTTTGTTTGTCTCTTTGTGTCTGTCTCTTACCCTGTCTATGTCTGTTTCTTACCCTGTCTGTGTCTGTCTCTTTCCCTGTCTGTGTCTGCCTCTTTCCCTGGCTGCATTGTGACACACCGACATTCCATATAAGGGCGTGGCTGCGCATTCTTCTGAAGTTCTGGCTGCACTGTGGCTCCCAGCTCCATTCGCTTTAATGGAGGCAGGTTTTTTGGCGAATAACTGTAAAGAGCGGGGTTAAAATTTCCCCTCGAAACATAGCCTATGACGCTCTCGGGGTCCAGAAGTGTGAGTGTGCAAAATTTTGTGGCTGTAGCTACGACGGTGCGGATGCCAATCCCGGACATACACACACACATACACACACACATACACACACACATTCAGCTTTATATATTAGATTTATAAATATAATTTAATTATGCACTGAGGTGAGGATCCAGACATCAGCTGTGAGCTCCCTCTCTCAATCTCTCTCCTTTCTCTCTCTCTCTCTCCCTCTCTCTCTCTCTCCTTTCTCTCTCTCCTTTCTCTATCTCCTAGCTCTCTCCTTTCTTTCTCGCCTTTCTCTCTCTCCTTTCTTTCTCTCCTTTTTCTCTCTCTCCTTTCTCTCTCTCTCTTTTCTTTCTCTCCTTTCTCTCTCCTTTCTTTCTCTTCTTTCTCTACTTTCTCTTTCTCTTCTTTCTCCTCTTTCTCTTCTCTCTCTTCTTTCTCTCTTTCTATCTCTCTCTCTCTTCCTTCTCTCTTTCTCTCTCTCCTTTCTCTCTCTCCTTTCCTTCATTCTCTCTCACTTTCTCCTTTCTCTCTCTCTCCTTTCTTTCTCTTCTTTCTCTACTTTCTCTTTTTTCTCTTCTTTCTCCTCTTTCTCTTCTCTCTCTTCTTTCTCTCTTTCTCTCTCTCTTCCTTCTCTTTCTCTCTCTCTTCCTTCTCTTTCTCTCTCTCCTTTCTTTCTCTCCTTTCTCTCTCTTTCTCTCTCTCTCCTTTCTCTCTCTCTTTCTCGCTCTCCTTTCTTTCTCTCCTTTCTCTCTCTCCTTTCTTTTTCTTCTTTCTCTACTTTCTCTTCTTTCACTTTTTTCTCCTCTTTCTCTTCTCTCTCTTCTTTCTCTCTTTCTCTCTCTCTTCCTTCTCTCTTTCTCTTCTTTCTCCTCTTTTGCTTCTTTCTCTCTCTTCTTTCTCTTTCTCTCTCTCTTCTTTTTCTCTCGCTTCTTTCTCTCTCTCTCTCTTTCTCAGACCTGGCGATGATCAGCTGATGCGGTCACCTGACAGCATCAGCTGACACTATAAGTCGAGCGGTGAGGCTGGCTTTTTACCACCCGGCCGGCTAAACTATTACCTGATGCTGTTGGACAGGAGTCGGCACTGAAGTGTGTAGTTTGTTTGCTTTTTTTGCACTGATGCATCAGCTGATTGTATAAAAGCCATTTATACAATCAGCTGCTGTGTCATATGATTCAGGCCCTTGAACCTGACACATCATCTGATCGCTTTGCCTTCTAGCAAACCAATCAGATGGTATTGGATCCGGATTGGATGACGCGGGACCCTTGACCCAGGATTACTGCGGAGGGGGGTTCTTTATTTCAATAAAGATGGAGTCACTAATTGTGTTGTTTTATTTCTAATAAAAATATTTTTCTGTGTGTTGTGGTTCTTTTTATCGGTACTAGAAATTCATGGTGGCCATGTCTAATATTGCCATGCCACCATGAATTTCGGGCTTAGGGCCAGTTGATAATATATAGCTAGCCCTAACCCCATTATTACCCAGCAAGCCACCCGTCATCAGGGCTGTTGGAAGAGTTGGATACAGCGTCAGATGATGGCACTTCTATGAAAGCGCCATTTTCTGGGGTGGCTGCGGACAGCAATTCACAGCAGAGGTGCCCAGAAAGCTCAGGCCAACCTGTGCTGCGGATTCCAATCCCCAGCTGCCTAGTTGTAACTGGCTGGACACAAAAATATGGAGAAGTCCACGTCATTTGTTTTACTAGCTAGTATTAAGCCAGAGATTCTTAATGTCAGGCAAGTTTGACCCGGCCATTAAGAATCTCCAATAAAGGGTTAAAAAAAGACACCACACAGAGAAAAAATACTTTAATAGAAATAAATACACAGACACATTAGAGACTCCATGTTTATTACTCCCTCTTATCCCTCCACGATCCGGCTCTTCTGTCTTCTTTCTCCTTCAACACATGCAGCTCTGCTACATCAGTGCAGTGCAGTGTTTTCACTCCGTGAGTGAGAAGGAGCTGCTGCTTGTAAGCGGTGACGTCACCACTGACAGGCGCGTTGCTATAGCAACGGTGATCTCCATTATTGACCGGCTGTGGCAGCCAGTTTATAATGGAATAGGGAAGCAGACCGGGAACCCGACCGTGTGCCAGAGCATGTCGCCGGTACACCGGGATGTAAAAACGAGCACCACATACTGGAGAGATGCACTGACAGGTCCTACATGACGCGTCATAGTCATGTGACCAGTCTGTAGCCAATGAGATAACAGACACGTGACTGGTCACATGGCTATTTTGACGTCACGGAAGGTCCTGTCAGTGCTGGTTACCAGGAGGACGCAGCGATCATCGAAAGGAATAGCGACATGAGACGGAGTGCACGACGGATCGCGGGCACCGGTAAGTGTTATGGCAATGTTTATTAACTGTATGTGTACATTTATAATGTGTTTTTATGTGTTTGTGATTGCCTCTCATTGTTTTCAATGGGGTTCGAGAGGTTCGTCAAACGGCTCGTCGAACGGGGCACCGTTCGACGAACCGAACTCGAACTCCAGGGGGGTGGCTCATCTCTAGTGTTGACCAATTCGGCAAATATTTGAGGTATTCGATCATCCCTAATTATTACACCTACTACATATTGCAACAAGCTCTTAGAGATGGGAATACCCTTTTAAGTCATTGATTCCCTTCTGCTTCTGTTCCGGATGTCCCGTTATTTACTTCTTAGTTCTTGTCTACACACAGGAAATTCTAACTCAATAGCCACAGCAGTGATTCACCTCCAGTAGCCAGTGACAGTCACAAGTTCCTGTGTTGGGATGTCAGATGAGAGACTGGGCAAGGGAGAAATGGAAGCAGTGGTGGGTCAGTGAGGTATCTCTTCTATTATATTTTTAACCAATTGTGGAAATTTAAAAAAAAAATCAAGTTGGAAAATCTCTTTAATGGACATAATGTGGTTCAAATTTATAATACCCACTTTAACAATTTTATTAGGTCATGTGGATTAGTTACGGTACATTTTTTACCATCTTCAATTAAAGGGGTTATCCGGCTTATTTTGACTTTTTTTATTTTTACACTATTGGGCTACATTGGGGCAGGTAAGTAGATAGTGACCACTTACCTGTCCTGCTGTCAGCCCCTCTCCCCCGGCCCAGAGCGGTCATGTGACTGCTCCTGCCGCGATTTTGCTGCTTCCGGTCATTTCATGTCATTTCATGTCAACAGTAGAGTTGAGAGCGGTTCGCGGTTCGAGGTTCTCCAGTTCTAGGCTCGAGTGATTTTGGGGCCTGTTCTACATCGAACTAGAACTCGAGCTTTTTGCAAAAGCTCGATAGTTCTAGAAACGTTCGAGAACGGTTCTAGCAGCAAAAAAACAGCTAATTCCTAGCTGGCTTTCCGCTGTAATAGTGTAAGTCACTCTGTGACTCACACTATTATGACATTTCAGTGTATAGTGTGCGGGAACAGCGCCTTCAGATCACTGCTGTTTGTATAATGGCAATCGCTATTTTTTTTTTTTCCTTGTCTTCCTTCCCTAAGCGCGCGCGTGTAGTGGGGAGGGCCATTATGTCAGCCAATCCCAGACACACACACAGCTTAGTGGACTTTTAGCCAGAGAAGCAACGGCATGTGTGATAGGATGTCCATGTCACATGTTCCTGCATTATAAAAACGGACATTTTCCTCCAGCACGCCATTATCTGCCTTCTGCGTCCTTGGTGTCAGACATCACTGGCGCAGCTCTGTACTGAGTCCTATCGCCGATACAGCTGTATGCGCTCCATACACAGCGCTGGACAGCTTAGGGAGAGCACTTTCTATCAGTCCTTTTAAGGGCTCGTACCGGCAGGGTCAGAGCCATAGGTGACAGGTCCTGAAAACAGAGACAGCGTCTGTGTAGCTAAGGTCAGGGATTTCCTCGCTGCATTTCCCCATTAGGAGGGAATAGAAAGGCAGGCTTCCATTCCTCTACCCAGAGCCCCACAATCCTGGCACTGTACCCTCCTGTCCTCTGCACACTCCAACTCATTATAACTAAGCCATTATACTAGCAAACACTGAGTGTACCTAGTGGCATCCTAAACGTGGCTATTGGACTTTTGTATAGTCCCACTAGTGCAAAGATATTTGCAGCACCTCTGCCTGCATTGCACACTCAAACTCATTGTTACTAAGCCATTATACTAGCAAACACTGAGTGAACCTAGTGGCATCCTAAACGTGGCTATTGGACTTTTGTATAGTCGCACTAGTGCAAAGATAATTGCAGCACGTCTGCCTGCATTGCACACTCAAACTCATTATAACTAAGCCATTATACTAGCAAACACTGAGTGTACCTAGTGGCATCCTAAACGTGGCTATTGGACTTTTGTATAGTCCCACTAGTGCAAAGATATTTGCAGCACGTCTGCCTGCATTGCACACTCAAACTCATTGTTACTAAGCCATTATACTAGCAAACACTGATTGAACCTAGTGGCATCCTAAACGTGGCTATTGGACTTCTGTATAGTCCTATTAGTGCAAAGATATTTGCAGCACGTCTGCCTGCATTGCACACTCAAACTCATTGTTACTAAGCCATTATACTAGCAAACACTGATTGAACCTAATGGCATCCTAAACGTGGCTATTGGACTTCTGTATAGTCCTATTAGTGCAAAGATATTTGCAGCACGTCTGCCTGCATTGCACACTCCAACTCATTGTAACTAAGCCATTATACTAGCAAACACTGATTGAACCTAGTGGCATCCTAAACGTGGCTATTGGACTTCTGTATAGTCCCAGTAGTGCAAAGATATTTGCAGCACGTCTGCCTGCATTGCACACTCAAACTCATTATAACTAAGCCATTATACTAGCAAATACTGAGTGTACCTAGTGGCATCCTAAACGTGGCTATTGGACTTTTGTATAGTCCCACTAGTGCAAAGATATTTGCAGCACGTCTGCCTGCATTGCACACTCAAACTTATTGTTACTAAGCAATTATACTAGCAAACACTGAGTGTAGCTAGTGGCATCCTAAACATGGCTATTGGACTTCTGTATAGTCCCACTAGTGCAAAGATATTTGCAGCACGTCTGCCTGCATTGCACACTCAAACTCATTGTTACTAAGCCATTATACTAGCAAACAGTGATTGAACCTAGTGGCATCCTAAACGTGGCTATTGGACTTCTGTATAGTCCCATTAGTGCAAAGATATTTGCAGCACGTCTGCCTGCATTGCACACTCCAACTCATTGTTACTAAGCCATTATACTAGCAAACACTGAGTGAACTTAGTGTCATCCTAAACGTGGCTGTTGGACTTCTGTATAGTCCCACTAGTGCAAAGATATTTGCAGCACGTCTGCCTGCATTGCACACTCCAACTCATTGTTACTAAGCCATTATACTAGCAAACACTGAGTGAACTTAGTGGCATCCTAAAAGGGGCTGTTGGACTTCTGTATAGTCCCAGTAGTGCACAGATATTTGCAGCACCTCTGCCTGCAATGCACACTCAAACTCATTGTTACTAAGACAAAATACTAGCAAACACTGAGTGTACCTAGTGGCATCCTAAACGTGGCTATTGGACTTTTGTATAGTCCCACTAGTGCAAAGATATTTGCAGCACGTCTGCCTGCATTGCACACTCAAACTCATTGTAACTAAGCCATTATACTAGCAAACACTGATTGAACCTAGTGGCATCCTAAACGTGGCTATTGGACTTTTGTATAGTCCCACTAGTGCAAAGATATTTGCAGCACGTCTGCCTGCATTGCACACTCAAACTTATTGTTACTAAGCCATTATACTAGCAAACACTGAGTGAACTTAGTGTCATCCTAAACGTGGCTGTTGGACTTCTGTATAGTCCCAGTATTGCACAGATATTTGCAGCACGTCTGCCTGCATTGCACACTCAAACTCATTATAACTAAGCCATTATACTAGCAAACACTGAGTGTACCTAGTGGCATCCTAAACGTGGCTATTGGACTTTTGTATAGTCCCACTAGTACAAAGATATTTGCAGCACGTCTGCCTGCATTGCACACTCAAACTTATTGTTACTAAGCCATTATACTGGCAAACACTGAGTGTACCTAGTGGCATCCTAAACGTGGCTGTTGGACTTCTGTATAGTCCCACTAGTGCAAAGATATTTGCAGCAAGTCTGCCTGCATTGCACACTCAAACTTATTGTTACTAAGCCATTATACTAGCAAACACTGAGTGTACCTAGTGGCATCCTAAACGTGGCTATTGGACTTTTGTATAGTCCCACTAGTGCAAAGATATTTGCAGCATGTCTGCCTGCATTGCACACTCCAACTCATTGTTACTAAGCCATTATACTAGCAAACACTGATTGAACCTAGTGGCATCCTAAACGTGGCTATTGGACTTCTGTATAGTCCCACTAGTACAAAGATATTTGCAGCACGTCTGCCTGCATTGCACACTCAAACGTATTGTTACTAAGCCATTATACTAGCAAACACTGAGTGTACCTAGTGGCATCCTAAACGTGGCTATTGGACTTCTGTATAGTCCCACTAGTGCAAAGATATTTGCAGCACGTCTGCCTGCATTGCACACTCAAACTCATTGTTACTTACTAAGACGTTATAATACCAAAAATTGAGTAAACTTAGTGGCATCATAGAACTGGCTGTTGTATTCCATTAGTGCCCCACTGGTGGCAAGCTATTTCTAGCACCTGTGCAGGACACCCTCCTGCTCTGTTTTTAATAAGCTATAATGATAGCAAAAAATACTGCCATTTAGTGGCATACAAAAAGTGGCTGTTGGACTCCTTTATTGTGCCACTTGTGCCAAGCAATCTCAAGTACCTCTGCATTCTACCCTCATGCACATTTTGCTATGCTAATTTTATAGCAAACTCAGGGAATTCCTTGCTGCATTTGATCATTAGGAGGGATAGAAAGTGAGGCTTCCTTTACTGTCCTGGTACCCACAGAACACGGCCACTGTACCCATCTGTCCACTTTTGCCACGCTATTTAATTTGCCCAAAGAGCTGACTCTTTTTCTGCCATCCTAAAATTGTCTGGAATACTAAGTTAGTGTTCCTTTGCTGCCAAGCAAGGTACAACACATGTGCATTCTACACTCCTTTCCATTTCTGGAATGCAATTATTAACTGCAGGTAGTCCAGCCAATCTGTGACGAAGGTGCAGGCGTGGATATAATGTAAAATAAGGACCACAGCCGCACCATGACTTATACAAGTTGGTATGTAGAAAATTGTGAATATGAATTACATGGTGGAGTGAGGACCCAGACTGGTCTCTAGTATATAAATGAGAGAAGAGAGAGACGCGACCATATGCCAATTTGTGCAAAAGTGATGTACTTTATTAAGATCAGGGAAGGTGAAAATATGCGGCACAATTACAAGTGAAAAAGCAGGGCACCGGCAATCCAAAGGTGTTTGCATATAGTAGAAGAAAACCGTGCAAAATACTATATTAGTACCATCCCATAAGTAATGGGATGGTATACATTGCCAACCAGGATACAATCCAAAGACAAGGTAACCGGACCACAATTGATCCCATCGGTTACACACACAATTGTAAATAAGTTAAATATGATTGAGTAGAACCGCATGTAAAGTATATTAACGTACCTGGAAGACAAAAAACCTCAGATTGTACAGTGACCTGCGTCACCCGACGGCCATTTCGGCTGTCCAAGCCTTCGTCAGGGGGAGTGGCATAACGTGAGGGAGTGAAGATTAAAAAGGGAGCGACAACCAATCAAATCCGATGTCCGGGGAGGTGACGCATGTGATGTCCCGGCAACCACGAACGCCATCCGCCCGCCGCGTCGCCCAGCATACGACGCTTCCGGTCACATGACAGTCCAAGCCGGTCACGTGAGCGGACGTCACACGCAGGATGAATCGACGCAGCGAAGCGGTGGCGTCCCGGAGCCAGCGGCACACATGCGTACTCGCACATCGGAGTTATGGGAAGGAGCAACTCTAATAGCCTCCAGCATATCAAATAATGGCATTATAAAAATATAACACTAATAATCGGGCCATGACATCATAATAGCAGTCATACGGCTAAATCTCCATAGAATTGTATATAGTGACATAGGTACATGGAAAAGAACTATAATATGCAATGGATCAAAAGCCAAATTAACATTGTATTTGCAATGGAAGATGTCACAAAAATACATATACTGTATGGTCATAAAATAGAATAATATGAAACCATAAATCTAATCAATATCAACAAATGTCAAAAATGTGGCAGAATATGTCACAAAATGACTTGATCATCATAGCTATGAATGTTTCAACAAAGTACCCTCATAAGATATCCATATATGAATATACTATATGTAAATAATGGGCAAGTTGTGTATACAAGTCCATAATGTACTCAAAAAAATATAATAACATGCAATGTAGAACCAATAACACACGCAACCATTTGGTCGATGGCATCAAAGCTTATGGATGTACACCCATATGTGTGGTCAAAAAATATCAAACGATTATATCTATGTATACGACCGTAAACATAGATATAATAGTGCATAAACAGAACTACATTATCAAATAAAAATAAAAATAAAAAACATAAAAAGCAACATTGTAGTAATTCCATGTCAGATTACAGTAGACGACTATTATTCAATGTCCCCAAATAGCTAGTAGAATTCTGGGTAGTATATGGTGGTCCATAGGTTCATACTAGACGATGATCATCGCTGTTCCAGAGGATTAGCCGAAGGTAGATGACGATATGCAGGAAAAGTACATAGATTGGTTGACTATCTAAACGAAAAAGATATACAGGAATTAAAATAATGTAAAAACAATTATAAAGAAACACACCCTGAAACCACAACTATCACAAAAATGGGGCATACGATATGTTTTCATTAAGGCCCAAGGGGTGGAGGGTTTTGAGGGTCCAGATCCATTTAGTCTCCATTCTAGCCAGTTTTTGACTAAGTTTGCCACCACGGATATTAGAGTCCAAACGATCGATTCCTCTAACTCTCAATAGTGATGGATTAGATTGATGGTATTGTCTAAAATGGCGGGGAATCGTCTTGAGAGATGAGATATCAGAACAGTCAGCAGCCGCTATTATCCCATTTACATGTTCTCTGATACGGACCTTGAATTGTCTGGTCGTAAGACCCACATAGATCTTTGGACAGGGGCACACCGCATAGTAAATAACTGCAGATGTAGTGCACGTTATAAACTTATTAATGTGGAAAGTATGGACTCCCGCAGAATCTGTGAAAGAATCGACCCTCTCCACATTAGGGCACGCCACACAGTGGCCGCACGGTGTGCATCCGGTCCGTGTTGTTGTCGAGCCAAAGAGGGAAGGCTGAATGGAAGACTCATAGTGGCTCTCAACCAGGTAGTCCCGGAGATTTTTGGACCTACGAATACTTAGCATAGGCCTATCCGGAATAATCCGTGCCAAAATGGGATCAGCCTGTAGCACAGGCCAGAATTTTTGGAGACAAGAGCGCATTGCTGGGAACTGCCCATGGTAATTTGTAACAAAACGCACTGTTTCCCGTGATGATGGTTTCTTTGGAGTATACAATAGGGTGTGACGGGTGGAATGCTTTGCTCTATTATAGGCTCTCTTTACACACCTTTTGCTATAGCCTCTAGCATAAAAACGATGTTTTAAATCCAGGGCTCTTTTCAAATTCAGAATCCACGGAGCAAATTCTGCGGAGCCGCAAGAACTGCCCCACTGGAATCGATTGGACCATGTGATATGGGTGTGATGATGTAGCGTGTAGAAGCATGTTGCCCGCTGTTTCTTTACGAAAGATGTCGGTTTGGAGGATGTTAGAAGAATCTTTCGTAACCATGACGTCTAAGAAGGAGATTGACCGTGCGTGGTGAAGATAGGTGATCCGTATATTCATGTCATTGGAATTCAAGGACCTCATGAATTCATGAAGTTCAATCTCAGTGTCCTGCCAGATCATAAAGATGTCGTCGATGTACCGCGTCCAAAAAGGGACGCGGTCCATCGACGACAGTTGATCCGACAGAAAGAGATCCCTCTCCCACAGCCCCAGGAACAGGTTGGCATAAGAGGGGGCAAAGGATGCCCCCATCGCTGTTCCCTGGAGCTGCAGGTAAAAGGACCCCTTAAACACGAAGAAATTGTGTGACAAAGTGAATTCCAAGAGTTCCATGACAAGAAGTACAATATCTGTAGGAAGATTGGACATCTCCAGAAAAAACCGGACTGCCCGAAGTCCATCATGATGTCGAATACTGGTGTACAGGGATTCTACATCACCTGTCACCAGCAAGGAATCCTCACCCACACACAGTCCGTCAATTTTTCTAAGGAATTCACTGGTGTCCTTAGTGAATGATGGCAAGCCCTCAACCATTGGTTGGAGCTTGGCATCGATCCACCTGTTGACATTCTCCATGAAGTTATCTCTGCCCGATACAATTGGGCGTCCCGGTGGGGCATTGATATCTTTATGTATTTTGGGCAGGAGGTATAGTGTCGGGACCACGGGCTCAGATACCTGTAGTGCCAAAGCCAGATCTTTGGTAATCACACCATTATCCAACGCCACTTTTAAGATCTTTTGGAGTTGGATGGTGAATGCAGACAAAGGGTTAAATGTCAACTTTTTGTAGCAGGCCTTATCCCATAATTGTCTGTATGCCTCCTTTTCATACAGCTCTTTAGGCCACACAACAATGTTTCCACCTTTGTCTGCCGGCTTCAGTATCACACCAGGTAAAGCCCGCAACTCCCGTAACCTAATACGCTCCTGTCTAGTAAGATTGTCATGGCAGATACCTGTGGGGATACCATCAAACTCCCTGGAGACCAATTGTACAAATAAATCTATATTGGCACATGATGACAGTGGTGGAAATTTCTTTGAACGAGGACGTATAGAGGGGGGAATCTTACCTCCCTCTGGTGTATCATGGTCACCTGCCAGTTCCTCAAGGTCACGTAGGGCTACTTGTTCCTCCTCTGTTGGAAAAAGATTATGAAGATTGACATCAAAAAAGTGTTTTTTAAAAAGTAAAGAACGAGCAAAAAGGTGCAAATCCTTTGTAGCGATAAATTTGTCAAATCTGGCAGTAGGGGAAAACGTAAAGCCTCTTTCTAAGAGAGAAATGTCAGAGGGTAAAAGTACATGAGAACTAAGGTTAATCACTTTATTAGAATGTCTGTATCCAGATGTCCTATAATTATCTGTTTTATTGACAGGTGTCTTGTTATGTCTGTGTTTTCCAATAGTCATGCCAGACCTAGTAGTGATGTTAGAACGGAAGGAAGATGCATCAGATTGGTCGCTCACTGCAGAATTTGAAGAGAGCGAGGTGGAACGAGCAGCCCTAGGTGAACCAAGTGGACCATGTCTCCAATGATAGACCGTTTTTTGAGCAAAATCACGCTGGTCTCTTGCTAGCTTCCTAGCCTGTGTATCATGGATTTTTTTCACACAGGAATCCAGTGCCTTTTCTAATCTTGCGTCATAAGTTGATATTTGATCAGCTGGGCAATCTGCTTTAAACTTAGATTGGATCTCATCAAGCTTGCTGTCAATCTCAGCAATGTTTTTAGTGTTGGATTCCACCAAAAGTTCCATGAATGATGTGGAGCAAATATTACAAGACTCTTCCCACCTAGAGATGAATGTCTCGTCATCAATAGTGAATGTGGGTATAACACGGACCCTTAACCCCCTGGGTATCAGCTTTTTAGAGATATATTTTTGTAAGAATAAGCGATTCCACCATAGTCTGGATCTTTTAAGTTGTAAATATTGTATGGTGGTAAACACTTCCTCAAGGTTGTGATCACTTGTAGTTAATGTGTCACAACTAGTTTCACCAAAAACCTGATTGGCTTGATCAAGCCAACTTTTTTCTTTTGCTTTGTAGTCCATGGCTGGGAAAGTTGTACCTGTGCAAAACACAGTAAGATTAATGACAAATAAGGACCACAGCCACACCATGACTTATACAAGTTGGTATGTAGAAAATTGTGAATATGAATTACATGGTGGAGTGAGGACCCAGATTGGTCGCTAGTATATAAATGAGAGAAGAGAGAGACGCGACCATATGCCAATTTGTGCAAAAGTTATGTACTTTATTAAGATCAGGGAAGGTGAAAATATGCGGCACAATTACAAGTGAAAAAGCAGGGCACCGGCAATCCAAAGGTGTTTGCATATAGTAGAAGAAAACCGTGCAAAATACTATATTAGTACCATCCCATAAGTAATGGGATGGTATACATTGCCAACCAGGATGCAATCCAAAGACAAGGTAACCGGACCACAATTGATCCCATCGGTTACACACACAATTGTAAATAAGTTAAATATGATTGAGTAGAACCGCATGTAAAGTATATTAACGTACCTGGAAGACAAAAAACCTCAGATTGTACAGTGACCTGCGTCACCCGACGGCCGTTTCGGCTGTCCAAGCCTTCGTCAGGGGGAGTGGCATAACGTGAGGGAGTGAAGATTAAAAAGGGAGCGACAACCAATCAAATCCGATGTCCGGGGAGGTGACGCATGTGATGTCCCGGCAACCACGAACGCCATCCGCCCGCCGCGTCGCCCAGCATACGACGCCTCCGGTCACATGACAGTCCAACTCTAATAGCCTCCAGCATATCAAATAATGGCATTAGAGTTGCTCCTTCCCATAACTCCGATGTGCGAGTACGCATGCGTGCCGCTGGCTCCGGGACGCCACCGCTTCGCTGCGTCGATTCACCCTGCGTGTGACGTCCGCTCACGTGACCGGCTTGGACTGTCATGTGACCGGAAGCGTCGTATGCTGGGCGACGCGGCGGGCGGATGGCGTTCGTGGTTGCCGGGACATCACATGCGTCACCTCCCCGGACATCGAATTTGATTGGTTGTCGCTCCCTTTTTAATCTTCACTCCCTCATGTTATTCCACTCCCCCTGACGAAGGCTTGGACAGCCGAAACGGCCGTCGGGTGACGCAGGTCACTGTACAATCTGAGGTTTTTTATCTTCCAGGTACGTTAATATACTTTACATGCGGTTCTACTCAATCATATTTAACTTATTTACAATTGTGTGTGTAACCGATGGGATCAATTGTGGTCCGGTTACCTTGTCTTTGGATTGTATCCTGGTTGGCAATGTATACCATCCCATTACTTATGGGATGGTACTAATGTAGTATTTTGCACGGTTTTCTTCTACTATATGCAAACACCTTTGGATTGCCGGTGCCCTGCTTTTTCACTTGTAATTGTGCCGCATATTTTCACCTTCCCTGATCTTAATAAAGTACATCACTTTTGCACAAATTGGCATATGGTCGCGTCTCTCTCTTCTCTCATTTATATACTAGCGACCAGTCTGGGTCCTCACTCCACCATGTAATTCATATTCACAATTTTCTACATACCAACTTGTATAAGTCATGGTGCGGCTGTGGTCCTTATTTGTCATTAATCTTACTGTGTTTTGCACAGGTACAACTTTCCCAGCCATGGACTACAAAGCAAAAGAAAAAAGTCGGCTTGATCAAGCCAATCAGGTTTTTGGTGAAACTAGTTGTGACACATTAACTACAAGTGATCACAACCTTGAGGAAGTGTTTACCACCATACAATATTTGCAACTTAAAAGATCCAGACTATGGTGGAATCGCTTATTCTTACAAAAATATATCTCTAAAAAGCTGATACCCAGGGGGTTAAGGGTCCGTGTTATACCCACATTCACTATTGATGACGAGACATTCATCTCTAGGTGGGAAGAGTCTTGTAATATTTGCTCCACATCATTCATGGAACTTTTGGTGGAATCCAACACTAAAAACATTGCTGAGATTGACAGCAAGCTTGATGAGATCCAATCTAAGTTTAAAGCAGATTGCCCAGCTGATCAAATATCAACTTATGACGCAAGATTAGAAAAGGCACTGGATTCCTGTGTGAAAAAAATCCATGATACACAGGCTAGGAAGCTAGCAAGAGACCAGCGTGATTTTGCTCAAAAAACGGTCTATCATTGGAGACATGGTCCACTTGGTTCACCTAGGGCTGCTCGTTCCACCTCGCTCTCTTCAAATTCTGCAGTGAGCGACCAATCTGATGCATCTTCCTTCCGTTCTAACATCACTACTAGGTCTGGCATGACTATTGGAAAACACAGACATAACAAGACACCTGTCAATAAAACAGATAATTATAGGACATCTGGATACAGACATTCTAATAAAGTGATTAACCTTAGTTCTGATGTACTTTTACCCTCTGACATTTCTCTCTTAGAAAGAGGCTTTACGTTTTCCCCTACTGCCAGATTTGACAAATTTATCGCTACAAAGGATTTGCACCTTTTTGCTCGTTCTTTACTTTTTAAAAAACACTTTTTTGATGTCAATCTTCATAATCTTTTTCCAACAGAGGAGGAACAAGTAGCCCTACGTGACCTTGAGGAACTGGCAGGTGACCATGATACACCAGAGGGAGGTAAGATTCCCCCCTCTATACGTCCTCGTTCAAAGAAATTTCCACCACTGTCATCATGTGCCAATATAGATTTATTTGTACAATTGGTCTCCAGGGAGTTTGATGGTATCCCCACAGGTATCTGCCATGACAATCTTACTAGACAGGAGCGTATTAGGTTACGGGAGTTGCGGGCTTTACCTGGTGTGATACTGAAGCCGGCAGACAAAGGTGGAAACATTGTTGTGTGGCCTAAAGAGTTGTATGAAAAGGAGGCATACAGACAATTACGGGATAAGGCCTGCTACAAAAAGTTGACATTTAACCCTTTGTCTGCATTCACCATCCAACTCCAAAAGATCTTAAAAGTGGCGTTGGATAATGGTGTGATTACCAAAGATCTGGCTTTGGCACTACAGGTATCTGAGCCCGTGGTCCCGACACTATACCTCCTGCCCAAAATACATAAAGATATCAATGCCCCACCGGGACGCCCAATTGTATCGGGCAGAGATAACTTCATGGAGAATGTCAACAGGTGGATCGATGCCAAGCTCCAACCAATGGTTGAGGGCTTGCCATCATTCACTAAGGACACCAGTGAATTCCTTAGAAAAATTGACGGACTGTGTGTGGGTGAGGATTCCTTGCTGGTGACAGGTGATGTAGAATCCCTGTACACCAGTATTCGACATCATGATGGACTTCGGGCAGTCCGGTTTTTTCTGGAGATGTCCAATCTTCCTACAGATATTGTACTTCTTGTCATGGAACTCTTGGAATTCACTTTGTCACACAATTTCTTCGTGTTTAAGGGGTCCTTTTACCTGCAGCTCCAGGGAACAGCGATGGGGGCATCCTTTGCCCCCTCTTCTGCCAACCTGTTCCTGGGGCTGTGGGAGAGGGATCTCTTTCTGTCGGATCAACTGTCGTCGATGGACCGCGTCCCTTTTTGGACGCGGTACATCGACGACATCTTTATGATCTGGCAGGGCACTGAGATTGAACTTCATGAATTCATGAGGTCCTTGAATTCCAATGACATGAATATACGGATCACCTATCTTCACCACGCATGGTCAATCTCCTTCTTAGACGTCATGGTTACGAAAGATTCTTCTAACATCCTCCAAACCGACATCTTTCGTAAAGAAACAGCGGGCAACATGCTTCTACACACTACATCATCACACCCATATCACCTGGTCCAATCGATTCCAGTGGGGCAGTTCTTGCGGCTCCGCAGAATTTGCTCCGTGGATTCTGAATTTGAAAAGAGCCCTGGATTTAAAACATCGTTTTTATGCTAGAGGCTATAGCAAAAGGTGTGTAAAGAGAGCCTATAATAGAGCAAAGCATTCCACCCGTCACACCCTATTGTATACTCCAAAGAAACCATCATCACGGGAAACAGTGCGTTTTGTTACAAATTACCATGGGCAGTTCCCAGCAATGCGCTCTTGTCTCCAAAAATTCTGGCCTGTGCTACAGGCTGATCCCATTTTGGCACGGATTATTCCGGATAGGCCTATGCTAAGTATTCGTAGGTCCAAAAATCTCCGGGACTACCTGGTTGAGAGCCACTATGAGTCTTCCATTCAGCCTTCCCTCTTTGGCTCGACAACAACACGGACCGGATGCACACCGTGCGGCCACTGTGTGGCGTGCCCTAATGTGGAGAGGGTCGATTCTTTCACAGATTCTGCGGGAGTCCATACTTTCCACATTAATAAGTTTATAACGTGCACTACATCTGCAGTTATTTACTATGCGGTGTGCCCCTGTCCAAAGATCTATGTGGGTCTTACGACCAGACAATTCAAGGTCCGTATCAGAGAACATGTAAATGGGATAATAGCGGCTGCTGACTGTTCTGATATCTCATCTCTCAAGACGATTCCCCGCCATTTTAGACAATACCATCAATCTAATCCATCACTATTGAGAGTTAGAGGAATCGATCGTTTGGACTCTAATATCCGTGGTGGCAAAATTAGTCAAAAACTGGCTAGAATGGAGACTAAATGGATCTGGACCCTCAAAACCCTCCACCCCTTGGGCCTTAATGAAAACATATCGTATGCCTCATTTTTGTGATAGTTGTGGTTTCAGGGTGTGTTTCTTTATAATTGTTTTTACATTATTTTAATTCCTGTATATCTTTTTCGTTTAGATAGTCAACCAATCTATGTACTTTTCCTGCATATCGTCATCTACCTTCGGCTAATCCTCTGGAACAGCGATGATCATCATCTAGTATGAACCTATGGACCACCATATACTACCCAGAATTCTACTAGCTATTTGGGGACATTGAATAATAGTCGTCTACTGTAATCTGACATGGAATTACTACAATGTTGCTTTTTATGTTTTTTATTTTTATTTTTATTTTTATTTGATAATGTAGTTCTGTTTATGCACTATTATATCTATGTTTACGGTCGTATACATAGATATAATCGTTTGATATTTTTTGACCACACATATGGGTGTACATCCATAAGCTTTGATGCCATCGACCAAATGGTTGCGTGTGTTATTGGTTCTACATTGCATGTTATTATATTTTTTTGAGTACATTATGGACTTGTATACACAACTTGCCCATTATTTACATATAGTATATTCATATATGGATATCTTATGAGGGTACTTTGTTGAAACATTCATAGCTATGATGATCAAGTCATTTTGTGACATATTCTGCCACATTTTTGACATTTGTTGATATTGATTAGATTTATGGTTTCATATTATTCTATTTTATGACCATACAGTATATGTATTTTTGTGACATCTTCCATTGCGAATACAATGTTAATTTGGCTTTTGATCCATTGCATATTATAGTTCTTTTCCATGTACCTATGTCACTATATACAATTCTATGGAGATTTAGCCGTATGACTGCTATTATGATGTCATGGCCCGATTATTAGTGTTATATTTTTATAATGCCATTATTTGATATGCTGGAGGCTATTAGAGTTGCTCCTTCCCATAACTCCGATGTGCGAGTACGCATGCGTGCCGCTGGCTCCGGGACGCCACCGCTTCGCTGCGTCGATTCACCCTGCGTGTGACGTCCGCTCACGTGACCGGCTTGGACTGTCATGTGACCGGAAGCGTCGTATGCTGGGCGACGCGGCGGGCGGATGGCGTTCGTGGTTGCCGGGACATCACATGCGTCACCTCCCCGGACATCGGATTTGATTGGTTGTCGCTCCCTTTTTAATCTTCACTCCCTCACGTTATGCCACTCCCCCTGACGAAGGCTTGGACAGCCGAAACGGCCGTCGGGTGACGCAGGTCACTGTACAATCTGAGGTTTTTTGTCTTCCAGGTACGTTAATATACTTTACATGCGGTTCTACTCAATCATATTTAACTTATTTACAATTGTGTGTGTAACCGATGGGATCAATTGTGGTCCGGTTACCTTGTCTTTGGATTGTATCCTGGTTGGCAATGTATACCATCCCATTACTTATGGGATGGTACTAATATAGTATTTTGCACGGTTTTCTTCTACTATATGCAAACACCTTTGGATTGCCGGTGCCCTGCTTTTTCACTTGTAATTGTGCCACATATTTTCACCTTCCCTGATCTTAATAAAGTACATCACTTTTGCACAAATTGGCATATGGTCGCGTCTCTCTCTTCTCTCATGGATATAATGTAGCCTGCATCCAATGATGGTTCTCTCGATGTCTGACAGCTCAACAATACCTTCTGTTACCACTTCCAAAACAAGTGATGACCTGCCAATCACACTCCCTGTTGCGGGTAAAGGAGTGGAAGTTCAGTGTGAAAAACCATGTGTGACTGCTGTCCCCACAGTCACAGAGGATGAAGAGCACGCAGATGCACTTGATGGGGCAGGCGGTGGTTGCACAGGCACGCTAGGCCGCATTGTAGCCCAGTGAAATTCACATTGCGACTTATGCTTCATTTTAAGTTGTGTACAGGGTGGGCTCCCCAGTATGCAGCAAAACCAGGAAACAGGAAAAGGACTCTAGGCAGTTGGGTTGATAAATGATTGTTTAACTTTACCAAAACAAACAATAAGAACCATGCATACAATTTAAATAATTGAACAATCTATTCTGTTGCCTACTACCTGCTAATCCCTCTGCGTAGCAGTAATTGTGTGTTTGTGCGTGTGTGTGTGTGTGATTGTGTGCGCGAACACGACTTACCAGTGGCGCATCACAAGAGCTTCCAAGTTATCTACCTAAACATAGTCAAAACACATTACCCCCCCTGAATACCCTTGTTAGCTGAAGCCTCACAGATAATGCAGATGATAACAGTGTGAATGCAAACCACACAGCTCTGCAACACAGTCATGGAAATTTTGAAAAGCAACAGTCAATGCAAACATGTGTTGCTGTCCCTCTATGATTTAAACTGTACGTGACAATTTGACAGTGCAGAGGCAGCAAGTCTTATTGTCTATATAGTTGGCCTACCCAGAACAGATATGTGTTTTGCTAATAAAACAAAGTGTTGCGTGCCCGCCTTATTGTCTGGGCACAGCCTACCGTACCCGGGTACTGTAATGTCCAGTTTCCAGAAATACAGACTTTACGCTCCTCTCACGGTAAACAGTATAGACAGCACTGTAAGAATGTTTGTCTGTGGCACAGGATGTTGCTCACTGGCATTACGGGGCTCATCATCAAAGTACAACATGACTCCCCTCACAATTGAACAAAGTGTTTCCGCGGTGGCTCCTTGCTGTAACACACACCTTTAGCTTTTCCTTCTGTTCATAGACAGCATCTCCAAGTCCACATCCGAAGAGCAATTTGATATTGCTATAGTGACCAAACCAAGGCAGATCCAAAAAAATAGCAGCCCCTTGTGTGTAGTCTGCAACAATGCATGCATGCAATGGCAAATAAGCATGTTGCATTGACAGTGGCTAAAGCTGAGCAATACACCTTCACGCTATCAATTCATATCCATGTGACACTTCATGGAGGAACTACTCAAAGGTGTGAGTTTTTGCCTTCTACTTACAGTTTGTTGACAAATCTTACAGATTCCATGACTTGGGTGATCCTTTGCGATGTCCAAAAATTCACAGGCTAGGCAAGGCTTACAGCCCATGCGACCTGCATAGCCAACACGACTTCTGCTCAGAGTCAAAGTTGTGGTCCAGTATTCAGTTGTTGACTTGCTTCCAGTACTTTGTCTCTGGCCAGGAAGACGCAACGTAACCTCGTCGTCAGTAGCATCCTCCTCCACCTCCTCTGCTGACCTCATCGACTGGCTGACTTTGGTTTGACAGTAAGTGTGGTCTCCAACCTCATCAATAACCCTGTGTGTTTTCATTCCCCTCGTCCTGAGTCCTCCGAGAAAACCTCTTCCTGCCCTGACCGAATAGTAAAGTTGTCATTCCAATCAGGTATCTGTGCTCCTCATCATGTTCCCCATTGTCTCTACCAGGAGGATTGACTTTTTGGAAATGAGGGTGTAGATTAGGCTCAGCACCTTCTTCATCTGGGCCTGGATCCCACTCACAAAGCTTCTGGCCATCTGCGCAGATCATTTCCCCTGTCTCATGGAACTCGCTACCTCAACACGTCAGATTATCTGCTACACCCGCAAGCTTCAAACTGAATCTGAAAACTCATCTGTTCAGAAATGACTATAACCTTCAATGACACCACCACCATACGTACTTGACGCTCAACCTACACCACTCCTACTGTCTCCTCCCAAAAATCCTTTAGAATGTAATCCCGCAAGGGCAGGTCCCTCTTCCCTCTGTACCAGTCTGTCTATAGTTACTTGTATATGTATTCTGTATGTAACCCCCTTCTCATGTACAGCACCATGGAATCAATGGTGCTCTATAAATCAATAATAATAAAAATAATAATAACTTCCTTGTCTGTACTCATTGCAGCTTTGGAGCAGACCTCTGATTCCCAGGCTATAGTGCGACTGAACAGCTATGCAAACTCAACCATCTCTGTTACCCCATACTCAGCAGGGCTGGTGGAAACTTGAGAGCTGTTAGGAAGCAAGTGCGATTGGATTGACACCACAGAGGAATGGAGTATTTGGGATCTTGAAATTGGGGTGGAGGAGAGGCCACTTTATGGAGCATTTCAGATCCATTGAAGCAGCTGCTGTTTTGGCCTCATCTACATTTATTAGCGATGGTTGTGTCCGTGAAAACAAGGATCATATCAGATTATCCATGTGAAGAAGTACACCTGTTCTTTTGGATGGTATTTGTTGTTACAAAACCTGTAACCTGAAGCCTGCTGCGGTTTCATTTGCGCCCAGGCGTCAGCTGCCATTTAGGGCTGGGCCTTGGGTTGTCCAGCTGGCTGCTTTCTCCTCCACGTCTAAGTGTGGAGAGGCAGCTAGTGCGCATTCGTGTGCCGATTTACCCCAGCCGCAGCCTAACTACAGTGTTTCGCCTAGTGAGTATGCTCAGCCTGACTGTGCCATTGCTGAGGCTAAGTCTTCATTTCGGGATACAGCGCATGCTCCCACACTTAGTGCAAAAAGCCTCTTTGCACAGGTACTTGCACTCCGTGCCGGTCTAGGTCCTGTGTTGTGCCTAGACACCATAAAGCTGATAGTCTTTTTTCAGACACTGTATTTCATGCTACTGAGCATGCTCAGGCACTTACTGCATCAGAGACTATGTCCGGTAATGAACTCTTTGGCCCGGCCCCTGATGTGGAGGTCCCATATAGACCACAGAGCATCAGGTTTCCTGACAATGTGGCCAGGCCACTCCCAAATGGCTTGCAGAGGCCCGCCCCTATGACTTGTCACCGCATTATTGATGGTCAGACGATGACTGGTGAGGTGTTTGGGTCATGGCAGCCATGAGGTCATCATTGAAGTTGCGGTTCCAAATAGGACGCTAGTTATGCCACTCATGACGTGCCACTCTGCTTCTGTCTCCAGGAGGTGCATTGTGGTTCACCCTGGTTTGGGGCGGACCCAGGTTATAAAAGGGGCTGGAGCCAACAAGGAGGTGCGCAGTCTTCTATTATGCTCCGAAAGAGCACACCTCCATGTGTTGAACCCATTGCGGCTTTAGGCCAGAGGTAGGCAGGGATAGGGTGTCGATGCAGGCCACCACCACAGTTGGTAACGCAGAACGGTTAAGACCAGCTCCTGTCCTACCAGTCCTGCTTGTGCAGCCCAGTGGCATTAACAGGCCTGCTGCTGCTGATGCACCTGCTGTCCACAGGTGTGGCCCCTACACACACGGTCAGCGTACTCAATGGCCCCTGTGTTGTTAACAGTGAGTTCCTGGGCTGGGTGAGCATGTGGACCCTGTGACGCTAACAGGGCTCCCAGTCTCCAGATCCGAATGGCGTCTAACTCGGTTCAGGCTACTATTAGTTTCATAGCCACACAGCTCTGTATCCTCCACCAAACCTTCCAGTTGCCAACCTCTCCTTTTCCATCTGGGAGCACGGTGGACACTGACTGCTGATGGGAATATATACCTTTCTCTTTCTTTTCTTAATAATTTTCGGTATATAGCGGTAACATAGTATATACCACCTTATCCAAATCTGCCAGTCCCACTGTAACAGATGGTGTTTCTTCAGGAAATGTTACTGTTGCTTAACCACCAAATCCACGGACAAAACCTTTTTTCCCCTTTCCAACACACCTGTTCCCCTTTCCACCAGCATCTGTCCTTTTTCAACTCATTTTGTATATGACCAAAAGTGCAACTCTGCAGGGACACCGTACTCAACGCCATCTCAGCACAGCAGCCACCCCTCGGTCCCTCAGATGTGGACAAGTAAAAGACATTTTCCACCTATCCATGACAAAGTGTTGAGATTCACTCTGTGCAGCACTGGTGTTTAGTGGAAAAGCAGATCTAAGATTGCGTACCACCTTCTGCAGATACTCCTGTATACGTGCGTCCATTTCTTTGGCAGGAATTATTTTGCCAAATTTTGTCTTGTACCGGGGATCTAACAGTATGGCAACCCAGTAGTCAGGATTACTTTGAATTCGTACAATCCGAGGGTCATGTTGTAGGTAGTGCAGCAAGAAGGCGCTCATGTGTCTTGTGCATCCAGGAGGACCAAGTCCTTGGTGTGTTCGTGGCAGAGAGGTGGGAATCGTGCCTCCTTCCTCTGCCCTCTCCCCACAACCTCGCACAACCGAAATGTGAGCAATCTCTCACTCATCTGCTGAGTCTTCCATGCCCATCGCCAGTTCGTGCTCCATTTCTTCATGGGCTCCTGCACCTTCCTCAACACTTTGTGCTGATACTATGCGCCCTTGTTAATCCCTCTCCCTCACCATGACTGCCGCCTAGGTGCCGCTGACCATCTGGACCTCGTAGATCTTGTTATCACTTCCGCATATGACTCCTCCTGTACTTCCTCCCCTTCCTCTTGTCCCAACACCTGACTCTGAATAATAATTACAGTGTGCTCCATCATGTAGATGACCAGAATTGTCACACTGAGAATGGCATCGCCAGTGCTAAACATCTTCGTCGACATTTGTAAACTGTGTAGAAGGGTGCATAGGTCCTTGATCTGACACCACTCCAGCAGCGTGATCTGCACCACCTCTGGATCAAGTTATCCCAGGCTATATGTCATAACGTATTGCAGCAGGGTTCGGCGGTGCTGCCACAAACGCTGCAACATGTGCAGATTAAAATTCCTGCGTGTCGGCACATCGCATTTCAGGCGTTTAACCACCAGACCTAAAGACTTCTGTAGCGACGAAAGTTATTGAGCTGCTGTGTGCGCACGATGGAAGTGAGCACATAGCGAGCGTGCCCGCTGCACAAGGCCATGTAGGCCGGGATGGTGTTTTAAAAATTGCTGGAGAATTAGGTTCAACACGTGAGCCATACAAGGCACGTGTCTCACATTGCCCTGACGATGGCCCGCAGCCAGGTTTGCATCATTGCCGCACACGGCTGTTAAGTCACCAACGGAGTCCGCTCCGTCAATTTGTACTCCGGTCGCCAGGTGACAACGTGTTCCTTTCATGCATAGTGCTGATGATGGGAGAGGAGTCGATGCCAGCGGCGCAGGTGGACGCAGGTTATGCTCACTCACTGGGCTTCATTACCTTGACAGATGCAGAATCTCTGGCTGAATGTAGCTGGTGGGTATCTCACAGATGAAATACCATCATTCAGCTACAACCAATGGGAAGACACCACACCCTTTTTTATGCCCATCCTGTCTGCAGACCACTGCCAGACATAGCTATGAACCTCTGGTTACTTTTACCCCCAGTTCAGTTTTATGATTTTGTGTGCTTGTTACCTGACTACTTTTCCTGCTTGCTGTTTATGTACCTTGTTGGCCGATCCGCATTTCACCTCTGCTTGTTTTCTGATTAAGTCCTGGCCATCCCATTCTGTTCCTGTTACTCAATTAATGTTTTGACCCTGCCTGACTACTATTCTCTGGAACTGCAGCCTTACACAGGTATTGATCACCTTGGGCCCTGTGTAATTCCTAATCCCTGTATAGGGGTTAAAGGGTTTCAGGGTTCTAGGGGTCCTGCTTGGTGAGTGGCTTCCCTCTAGCCTATCATTTACAGCCCATCTGAGTGTGTGGATCAAGGAAGGCGTTACACCGTGCTCTCTGCAGAAGGCCATGTGGGCCAGGATAGTGCTTTAAAAATTGCTGGACAACCAGGTTCAACACGTGAGCCACACAAGGCACGTGTGTCACATTGTCACAGCGAAGGGCCGCACCCATGTTTGCATCATTGTCGCACCCGGCCTTCCCTGGCTGCTGGTTGAGTGGAGACAACCATTGATGAAACTCGGTCTCCAGAGCTAACCATCCACAACTTCTCAGCGGTGTGACTCACATTTCCCATACATTTCAAAGTAAACCTTTGACCGCCTGATGGCATTGAGCTCTGCTGCCAGCATAGTAAGGAGGTGTGTGGTATTCCTTGTGCGCAGTTACAAGGAAGGGTGGCCTGACCACACAGGGTTTGGGCCAAAGTGGAGGACCCACACGAGGTTGAAGAGGCAGAAGCAGTGTATTAACTTCTACATACAGAAAGATTGACACAACTCGTGGGGACGGCAAGACTTGTACAGCAGACCCTTCTCCATCTCTCCCCACAGTAACCCATTGCCCAGTCAGAGACATGTAACGCCCCTGTCCATGCTTACTGGGCCAATTATCTGTGGTGAAATGCACCCTGTCACACAGAGTTTCTCAAGGAATCAGTGATGTTTAGTGCGACATGCTGGTGTAGCGCGTGCACGCCTTTGTTGGAGAAGGAGTGGCGCCTGGGCATCGGCTCTTGGGGCACTGCGATGAGCATAAGGTCTCAAAAACCCTCGGTTAAAAAGGTTGGAAAGGCAGCATTTTGGTAGCCAACAGTTTCCAGATGCTGAAAGTCAACCTCTAAGCCATGTCATGCCCTTCTAAAAGCATGTAAAACACAGCGAGGGGACTCCAACCACTGCTCCCTCGTTTCCACTAACTGGGCCACACACACCCCACTTGACTGGCATCAGTTGACCCCCATTTTCAAGCTTACAAAGATGCTTTGCATGAAGCACTCTCAAAAATACGCGTGCCTTTCGCCTCCCCTGGCTGACCCAGGGGAAGAAAAGTCCTCTGAGAGCCATGACTTGTTCAGCTTGGTTCTTTTTTCAAAAGCGAGGGGACTCCAACCACAGTCTCCCTCGTTTCCACTAATTGGGCCACACACACCCCACTTGACTGGCATCACTTGATCCCCCTTTTCAAAATGAAACAGATGCTTTGCATGAAGCACTCTCAAAAATACGCGTGCTTTTCCCGTCCCCTGGCTGACCCAGGGGAAGAAAAGTCCTCTGAGAGCCATGATTTGTTCATTTTGGTTCTTTTAGAAACACAGCGAGGGGACTCCAACCACAGTCTCCCTCGTTTCCACTAATTGGGCCACACACACCCCACTTGACTGGCATCAGTTGACCCAATTTTCAAGATGAAAAAGATGCTTTGCATGAAGCACTCTATAAAATACGCGTGCCTTTCCTGTCCCCTGGCTGACCCAGGGGAAGAAAAGTCCTCTGAGAGCCATGACTTGTTCATCTTGGTTCTTTTAGAAACACAGCGAGGGGACTCCAACCACAGTCTCCCTCGTTGCCACTAATTGGGCCACACACACCCCACTTGACTGGCATCGGTTGACCCCACTTTTGAAAAAGAAAAAGATGCTTTGCATGAAGCACTCTCAAAAATACGCGTGCCTTTCCCGTCCCCTGGCTGACCCAGGGGAAGAAAAGTCCTCTGAGAGCCATGACTTGTTCATCTTGGTTCTTTTAGAAACACAGCGAGGGTACTCCAACCACAGTCTCCCTCGTTTCCACTAATTGGGCCACACACACCCCACTTGACTGGCATCAGTTGACCCAATTTTCAAGATGAAAAAGATGCTTTGCATGAAGCACTCTCAAAAATACGCGTTCCTTTCCCGTCCCCTGGCTGACCCAGGGGAAGAAAAGTCCTCTGAGAGCCATGATTTGTTTATTTTGGTTCTTTTAGAAACACAGCGAGGGGACTCCAACCACAGTCTCCCTCGTTTCCACTAATTGGGCCACACACACCCCACTTGACTGGCATCAGTTGACCCAATTTTCAAGATGAAAAAGATGCTTTGCATGAAGCACTCTCAAAAATACGCGTGCCTTTCCCATCCCCTGGCTGACCCAGGGGAAGAAAAGTCCTCTGAGAGCCATGACTTGTTCATCTTGGTTCTTTTTTCAAAAGCGAGGGGACTCCAACCACAGTCTCCCTCGTTTCCACTAATTGGGCCACACACACCCCACTTGACTGGCATCACTTGATCCCCCTTTTTAAAATGAAACAGATGCTTTGCATGAAGCACTCTCAAAAATACGCGTGCCTTTCCCGTCCCCTGGCTGACCCAGGGGAAGAAAAGTCCTCTCAGAGCCATGATTTGTTCATTTTGTTTCTTTTAGAAACACAGCGAGGGGACTCCAACCACAGTCTCCCTCGTTTCCACTAATTGGGCCACACACACCCCACTTGACTGGCATCAGTTGACCCAATTTTCAAGCTTACAAAGATGCTATGCATGAAGCACTCTCAAAAATACGCGTGCCTTTCGCCTCCCCTGGATGACCCAGGGGAAGAAAAGTCCTCTGAGAGCCATGACTTGTTCATCTTGGTTCTTTTTTCAAAAGCGAGGGGACTCCAACCACAGTCTCCCTCGTTTCCACTAACTGGGCCACACACACCCCACTTGACTGGCATCAGTTGACCCCCATTTTCAAGCTTACAAAGATGCTTTGCATGAAGCACTCTCAAAAATACGCGTGCCTTTCGCCTCCCCTGGCTGACCGAGGGGAAGAAAAGTCCTCTGAGAGCCATGACTTGTTCAGCTTGGTTCTTTTAGAAACACAGCGAGGGGACTCCAACCACAGTCTCCCTCGTTGCCACTAATTGGGCCACACACACCCCACTTGACTGGCATCGGTTGACCCCCCTTTTGAAAAAGAAAAAGATGCTTTGCATGAAGCACTCTCAAAAATATGCGTGCCTTTCCCGTCCCCTGGCTGACCCAGGGGAAGAAAAGTCCTCTGAGAGCCATGACTTGTTCATCTTGGTTCTTTTAGAAACACAGCGAGGGGACTGCAACCACAGTCTCCCTCATTGCCACTAATTGGGCCACACACACCGCACTTGACTGGCATTAGTTGACCCAATTTTCAAAATGAAAAAGATGCTTTGCATGAAGCACTCTCAAAAATACGCGTGCCTTTCCCGTCCCCTGGCTGACCCAGGGGAAGAAAAGTCCTATGAGAGCAATGTCCACATTGTCAGTGGACAGACACGTGTGCTTATCTGCCAGCAGACCCCCAGCAGCTGTGAAGACAGGTTCCAAGAGAACGCTGGCTGCAGGACACGACAAGATCTCCAAGGCGTACGTGTCGAGCTCAGGCAATTTATCCAGATTGGAAACCTAAAATGAGCAGGGCTCAAGTTGCACAGTAATGGCATCGATGTTTTCTTGCATATACTCATATATCTGTGTCTCCTCCTCTTTTTCCTTGTCCAGCTGTTTTGTTTTCGCATGAGTATATGTCCTTGTCACTTTCCCATGTGTTTGTGTTGTGTTGTGAGTTGTTTGTCACCTTTTGGACACCTTTGAGGGTGTTTTCTAGGTGTTTTTATGTGTTTGTGAATGCCTGCCATTGTTTCCTATGCAGTTCAAGTTCGGTTCGTCAAACGTTCGCCGAACCGAACTCGAACGGGACCTCCGTTCGTCGAACCGACCTCGAGCCGAACCGGGACCGGTTCGCTCATCTCTAGTCAACATGGCCAGGACCATGTTGACATGCAAATCTGGAACAGCTTGTTGCCGCCCTGCTGGGCGGGTACAGTGCGTGGAGTCTCTACCCCCTTCCCTGCACCCTCTCACACATTCTCCCGCCCCCACGTACTCTCCCCACCCACGGTGTCACCGCCAGCACCGGGCCCCCTGCTCAGGATAGCAGGAGTGCCTGTGCAGTCTGTGTCCCTCTCCAGCCCAGCGGCTGCCTTCATTGCAGTGTCAGTATCAGCAGCTTCTCACGCTGCAGCGCAGGCAGCCGTGGGGATGACGAGCGCTGCTGCCAGGAGGTTAGATGAGTTCATTACCTGCTGTGACGATCTTCCCTTCACTCCTGTCAGCGCTGTCATTGCCTGGCTTTTATGCCCGCTGTGTTCTCACGTCACTAGCGGTGACGTCACGGGCGATACTGCTGAGAACGCGGCGGGCATAGAAGTGACAGCATTGACAGGAGTGAAGAGAGGATCATCACAGCAGGTAATGATCTCATCTAACCTCCTGAGAGCAGAGCTTGTCATCCCCTGCAGTGACCTGGGCTATTGATGTTAGCTCAGGTCAATGCATTACTTTCCCAGCCAATGGGGAACATTCTGTTCCTCATTGACTGGGACATTGACTATGGTATGGATTATCATGGGACCCCTTTATTGGATTACGCCGGACCTGGATTTGTTTTTCTTTTCAATAAATTGGTGAAAGAGGGAATGTTTTGGGGAGTGTTTTTTCAAATAAAACTTTTTTTGTTGTCTTTTTTTCTATTACTGACTGGGTTTGTGATGTCGGGTATCTGATTGATGCGTGACATCACTAACCCTAGGGCTTGATGCCAGGTGGCATTACACATCTGGCATCAACCCCATGTATTACACCGTTTGCCACCGCAATAGGGCACGGGATGAGTTGGAGTGAAGCAACAGGATTGGCACATCTAATGGATACGCCACTTCTGGGGCGGCTGCGGCCTGCTATTTTTAGGCTGGGGAGTGTCCAATAACAGTGGACCTCCCTAGTCTGAGAATACCAGACCACAGCTGTCCGCTTTACCTTGGCTGGTGATCCAATTTGGGGGGGACCCCACGTTTTTTGTTTTAAATTATTTATTTAATGTAAATAACAGCGTGGGGTGCCCTCTGTTTTGGATTACCAGCCAAGGTGAAGCTGCCAGCTGTGGTCTGCAGGCTGCAGCCGTCTGCTTTACCCTAGCTGGCTACAAAAGTATGGGGGACTCCACGTCGGGTTTTTTTTAATTATTTATTTATTTTTTGGCTAAATACAAGGCTAAGCACCCTTCAATGCCACATGAAAGTCACTAAAGGGTGCCAGCTTAGAATATGCAGAGGGGTGGGACGTTATATATGTCTTTCTCATCTATCTATCTATGATTCTATGATTTTATCTATCTATTTATCTATCTATCTATCCCTCTATTCATTCATTCATCCCTCTATCTCTCTGTCTCTATATCTAGCTATTCATCTCTATATCTACTCATCTATTTAACTTTCTTGCTGCTTCCGTTTTTTGAGTTCCGCACGGATGACACACGGATCCATCCGTGAAAAAAATGGACTGTTTTTTGCGGACTGCAAAAACGGAACGGTCATGTGAATGTAGCCTACATGTGTTCCCTATGGGGGTAGGGGTCAGTACAGAACGATGGTGAGGGGGGGGGGTCGGTACAGAGCGCCGTATGTGTGTGTGTGTGTGTGTGTGGGGGAGGGTTGCAGAGCCTGATGTGGTGTGGGGTGCAGAGCCCGATGTGTGTGTGTGGCGCAGAGCCCGATGTGTGTGTGCGTGTGTGTGTGTGTGTGTGTGTGTGTGTGTGTGTGGCGCAGAGCCCGATGTGGGGCTCTTATTTCCATTGCTAGAGTGATAACAGGTCAGATGCTGGGGCAGAATACTGACAGGGAATGTGTGTGCAGGGGGTTAGCACAGGAAGTGGTCAGTTTGGTTGGGCTGAATGTAAACGAAGAGCTGCAGAAAAGGGATAATTCAAGAGGAACAAAAGTTAGAAAACAAAAAATAACAATGTAGGGGTGTTTTATATGACAATACAGCACAGATAAACTCAAAATTTTTTGGTAAGCTAATGTCGGACAACTCCTTTAAGCGTTTTTTGTTATTTTTTGGTTTTTTTACAAATATAGAAATGTAAGAATAATAGCATTGTAATATAGATATGCATAATACAGTAAACACAACACCATAAACTATTGTAAAAGGAATTACTAGCTTACACTAATAGCTTGGGAGCACAAAAGAGATGACCGTCTGACCTGTCAATGCACCAGATGAGGTCGTACAGAAAGGACGGTCCCAGGAGGAATTCAGATTTTCACCATGTGTTACTCACCAAATTTCAGTATACTTCTAACAGAAATCTAAATGTAGCTGTTCTCTAGGACACAAATCTCCATTGCTAAAGGAATAAAGTATTTATATGAATCAATATATATTTTTACTTTTCTGTACGTCCACCAAGCCATCATATATAATGCAAACGCATAGCCTGGACTTTCTGCATGGAGGAGATCTTTCCTTTATTGCTGTTCTAGTGTCTGCAGCCCCTAAATTATTGATGATCAGTGTGAACTTACCCATCTCTGTTATTACAGAGAAAATAAAGTGCATGCAGCTGATTTACTTATACAATGGGATTTCTTCGATAACGTGAGACATATGGAGCCACTATTGATGAACAAGCAACTCTAAGGAGCACTTACCTTCTCACAATAGATTGATGATCAGTTATTAATAGCGGCATTAAATAAGAAATACCATACCAGACTATAGCATTCATTTCTGAGAATTTCATGAATTGGCATCTTGGCTGTCCCAATATATGTCACAAACAGTTATGCAACTGAAGCCACACGTATGCCAGAAAGTTCATTTTTTTCCATAAGCTTTGGAAGTGGACAGTGCCAACAGTTATTAGATAAAAAAAAATCCATATAGCAAGGATTATAAATAGTGATGAGCGAGTATGCTTCTTACTACTCGGTACTCGCACGAGTATCACTGTACTCGGGCTACTCGGCGGGTACCGAGTAATTTCGCGATACTCGTGCTGTACTCGTGGTCTTCATCCCTGCATGTTGGCGCTCTTTTGAGAGCCAGCCCTCATGCAGGGATTGGCTGGCAGACCACTGCAATGCCACAGCCCTGTTAGTTGTGGAATTGCAGTGATTGGCCGGCCTGCACAGCGTGACCGAGCCTTTATACCGGCGGGCGTGCTGTGCTCTGCACACAGCCATCTCATATTTCCTGCTTTCCCCGCCCACAGGCGCCTATGATTGGTTGCAGTGAGACACGCCCCCACGCTGAGTGACAGGTGTCTCACTGTACCCAATCACAGCAGCCGGTGGGCGTGTATATACTGTTCAGTAAAATAAATAAATAAATAATTAAAAAAAAACGGCGTGCGGTCCCCCCAATTTTAATACCAGCCAGATAAAGCCATACGGCTGAAGGCTGGTATTCTCAGGATGGGGAGCTCCACGTTATGGGGAGCCCCCCAGCCTAACAATATCAGTCAGCAGCCGCCCAGAATTGCCGCATACATTATATGCGACAGTTCTGGGACTGTACCCGGCTCTTCCCGATTTACCCTAGTGCGTTGGCAAATCGGGGTAATAAGGAGTTAATGACAGCCCATAGCTGCCACTAAATCCTAGATTACTCATGTCAGGCGTCTCCCCGAGATACCTTCCATGATTAATCTGTAAATTACAGTTAAAAAACACACACACCCGAAAAATCCTTTATTAGAAATAAAAAACAATAACAAAGTCCCTCATTACCAATTTATTAACCTCGACAAAGCCCTCCATGTCCGGCGTAATCCACGGACCTCCAGCGTCGCGTCCAGCTCTGCTGCATGGAGGTGACAGGAGCAGCAGAATACACCGCCGCTCCGGTCAGCTTCACACAGCAACTGAGGTGAGTAGCGCGATCAGCTGCTGTCAGTCAGGTAACTCACGGGATCCAGTGGTGGCCGCGATTAACCTCAGTGACAGCTCAGCTGATCGCGATACTCACCTCAGTTGCTGCGTAGAGGTGAGAGGAGCGGCGGTGAGTAGCGCGATCAGCTTAGCTGTCACTGAGGTTACCCGCGGTCACCGCTTCATCCACCGCTGGATCCAGGTAACCTCAGTGACAGCTCAGCTGATCGCGCGGCTGTCTTCAGTTGCTGTGTGAAGCTGACAGGAGCGGCGGTGTATTCTGCAGCTCCTGTCACCTTCATGCAGCACAGCTGGATGCGACGCTGGAGGACTGTGGATTACGCCGGACATGGAGGGTTTGTCGGGGTTAATAAATTGGTGATGAGGGACTTTGTTAGTGTTTTTTATTTCTAATAAAGGATTTTTCGGGTGTGTGTGTTTTTTAACTGTAATTTACAGATTAATCATGGAAGGAATCTCGGGGAGACGCCTGACATGATTAATCTAGGATTTAGTGGCAGCTATGGGCTGCCATTAACTCCTTATTACCCCGATTTGCCAACGCACTAGGGTAAATCGGGAAGAGCCGGGTACAGTCCCAGAACTGTCGCATATAATGTATGCGGCAATTCTGGGCGGCTGCTGACTGATATTTTTAGGCTGGGGAGCTCCCCATAACGTGGAGCTCCCCATCCTGAGAATACCAGCCTTCAGCCGTATGGCTTTATCTGGCTGGTATTAAAATTGGGGGGACCGCACGCCGTTTTTTAAAATTATTTAATTATTTATTTCACTGCACAGTATACACACACCCACCGGCTGCTGTGTTTGGGTGCAGTGAGACACCTGTCACTCAGTGTGGGGGCGTGTCTCACTGCAAGCAATCATAGGCGCCGAAAAGCAGGAAAGCAGGGAATACGAGATTGTTTAATGAGCGGCCGGCTTTTGAGCGGCAGTGATCTGGGAACGGTAAGTAAGAGAGAGGGGGGAGAATGACCGACAGACTGTGAGAGGGGGACAGACAAGACAGAGAGAGACAGACAGAGCAAGACCGACCGACGGGAGATAGAATGAAAAAAAAAATGACCGACCGCTAGTAAAAGCACAAAACGTGCGTTTTGGACATCGGAGTGCCACACAATGTTTTACGTAAAATTTTTCATGTATTAATCTCAAAAAGTAACATACACCAGCTCTATCTCACTATTGGGTATGTGCCCTTAACATTTCCGCCATGAAAATTCATTTTGGTGTCATTTTGGAAGGTTTTCTGGTGAGTCTGTAAAAATGGCGTAAAACACGGACAAAATTGTTCACAGCTGTGACTTTTGAGTGATAAATGCTTCAAGGGGTCTTCCCCATGCTGTTGCCATGTCATTGAGCACTCTTATGAGACTTTTTTGACATTTTTAGGGTTTCTACATGCTGCCGGGGGTCATTTCAGAAAAATACTCGGGTCTCCCATAGGATAACATTGGGCTCGGTGCTCGGGCCGAGTACACGAGTATCTTGGGATGCTCGGCCCGAGCCTCGAGCACCCGAGCTTTTTAGTACTCGTTCATCACTAATTATAAACAATAACTTTTGAAAACTTAGGTCATAAAAAATATATATTTTGTTTTAGAGAAACAAAAAACAAGTTAAAAATGTGACTTCTTAAAGTGAACCTGTCAGGTGCAATATGTACCCAGAATCACAAGCAGTTCTGAGTGTGACACGCCCCACGAGGGCCATCTGGGGGACACTTGGAACAGGGCCACTGTTCTGTTTTTTAGGGCGGTCACGGTGGCAGGGCCCGACTCCGTAACCCTGGCAGTGTCGTTAATAATAATTAAAGACGCGGGAATGATGAATCGTGATGCCACCTGTGGTCTTCGGCCAGGTATGGCCGATGCTGATTACACGGCACCGCTGGGGCAGATGGTGACGCAGCTGAGATGGTACAGCTCCCCACAGGTGGAGCTGGGATCCCAGGACAACCGCGGGCAGTTGTTAGCCAGTGAAATGTCGGAACAGCGTGGGGCTGGCTACGCAGGCAATGAGTCCAGGACACAGCGTGATGCAGTCATAAGTTCTTTACTCACAGTTGTAAATTCCAGATTAACACGGCCGGCCGGACAAATGCTGCCCTCGGAGTGCTGAGTCCTGCGGTGCAAAGATCCAGCCGATCCCCAGGTAATTTGGAGGCACAAGAACAGTGTACCTTTCTGTGTCCCTTTCCTGGTCGTCTTCCTACGCTGTCTTCGCCCTACTGCCCTGCGTCTCACACACAATGCCCTGAGCCGGTGTCTGCGGACCTTGTTTGGGAGGCTCTTCTACCTAATCTTCTACCTAATCCCCTGGCCCTCTGTGGTTACCTTTTTCAGCGGATTCGCGTGTGGTTGTGGCTTCGGCACATGAAGATACCTAAGCCTCCGGTTTTGCTAGCTCGGCCTTGTTGTTCTCCACTAGTCTAGGGCCCAGTCCCCTTTGTGGCCTAGTCCCTTCACACCAGTGCGTTGGCTGTGGATGCAAGCCCACGAGTAAATCTCTCACTTCCCATGGCTCTAGGACCCCTTCTTCCTTTTTTCCTCTTTGTCCTAGGACGAGTTCCTCCAGCTCCAGTCATCAGGACCTCTTCCCTCCGCGTGCTACTTCATTCTGCCCTCCTTTCTAAGTGTCCACCTACTAACTAACCCCACCTCCAGACTGGCTCTGGGACTCTGCTCTCCCTAAGGAGCAATCTCGCCCTAACCTTGGCCTGAAATGGTGTAGCTATACAAAGAGTGTGTGCGTACTGTGGTCTATGTGCTCCTCCTTACCAGGAAATGGGCTATCACACCTCTGGCTGAGGTACAGTACCTCTGTGGCGACTGAACTCTCAGGGGTGCCACACTCCCCCACAGCAAAACCCAGCATGTTCTCAGGCTGGAAAACACAACTGGTATTAAGACATGCAAATAATTTTAGCAATACATTTTAACAGGTAACAGTTAAACTTTTCATCCCTTTATGGGATGCAGCATTCCTTAAATGTTACAAACAAAAACTTTACAATAAAATATAACATCTGCATTATTAACATTTTAAAAAACACCAAAAAACTGAGCTGTGACAAATGTTCAATAAACATGCAACATTACAAGCATGTGAATTGCAGCCTCAAGACTAGAAAAAAAAAACAAGGAGAAAATTGTAGAAATAATACCCTGACTATAAATAAATAAATTGCAAGTGCTTAATAAACAGGGTACTTAGTATATACATTTTTGCAAAAAGGTAAGAAGCTGTCTCACCTCGTCACGGTGTACCCATCTGAGACAGTCCCTAATCTACTAAAGTTAAAAACATATTCTGTACCTGACTTGTGTCATGTCAAAACTTCAATATGGATGGTAAAGTGGTTAGCTGGGTCCCAGATTAAATACACAGCAAAAAGTGAGAAGCAGGTAATTGTTCAGCCTCAGTATCAGGAGGGCTGCACCCCCAACTTGCATTAAAGCAAGATAACAGACAAAAAACACCAAAAAACTGAGCTGTGACAAATGTTCAATAAACATGCAACATTACAAGCATGTGAATTGCAGCCTCAAGACTAGAAAAAAAAAACAAGGAGAAAATTGTAGAAATAATACCCTGACTATAAATAAATAAATTGCAAGTGCTTAATAAACAGGGTACTTAGTATATACATTTTTGCAAAAAGGTAAGAAGCTGTCTCACCTCGTCACGGTGTACCCATCTGAGACAGTCCCTAACCTACTAAAGTTAAAAACATATTCTGTACCTGACTTGTGTCATGTCAAAACTTCAATATGGATGGTAAAGTGGTTAGCTGGGTCCCAGATTAAATACACAGCAAAAAGTGAGAAGCAGGTAATTGTTCAGCCTCAGTATCAGGAGGGCTGCACCTCCAACTTGCATTAAAGCAAGATAACAGACAAAAAACACCAAAAAACTGAGCTGTGACAAATGTTCAATAAACATGCAACATTACAAGCATGTGAATTGCAGCCTCACGACTAGAAAAAAAAATGTATATACTAAGTACCCTGTTTATTAAGCACTTGCAATTTATTTATTTATAGTCAGGGTATTATTTCTACAATTTTCTCCTTGTTTTTTTTTCTAGTCTTGAGGCTGCAATTCACATGCTTGTAATGTTGCATGTTTATTGAACATTTGTCACAGCTCAGTTTTTTGGTGTTTTTTGTCTGTTATCTTGCTTTAATGCAAGTTGGGGGTGCAGCCCTCCTGATACTGAGGCTGAACAATTACCTGCTTCTCACTTTTTGCTGTGTATTTAATCTGGGACCCAGCTAACCACTTTACCATCCATATTGAAGTTTTGACATGACACAAGTCAGGTACAGAATATGTTTTTAACTTTAGTAGGTTAGGGACTGTCTAAGATGGGTACACCGTGACGAGGTGAGACGGCTTCTTACCTTTTTGCAAAAATGTATATACTAAGTACCCTGTTTATTAAGCACTTGCAATTTATTTATTTATAGTCAGGGTATTATTTCTACAATTTTCTCCTTGTTTTTTTTTTTTCTATTATTAACATTTTGTACAGCTTTTCAGGAGTCCATGATGATCCACTCTTCTAGTGTTATTTTTCACCGCTCCAAATGCAAACAACAGCATAATAAGGGGAGAACCCGTCACCAACAAACCCCCAACGTAGGCTCTGAGTGTGGCGACAGAGCACGACAGAGCATATAATGACCACCTCTTGGTTCTTCAGCCATGACAAACGGGTTTTAACTTTGTGATCTGTTAATTCTGCTAGGGAGCACTGTAACAAGTGCTATTTACAACAAGTTCAGTTGTTCACCGTCCACAACCTAACTATCCTTAAAATGTTGTTTATGGGTCAACATTTCTGATTCAGTAAACTTTACAGTATCTTATACAACATATTGACACATTTTACACCTTGCACTTATCTATGGTGTCTGTTTTTCCTGATTACACCGCATCTTGTTACAGGTTGATACGGCGCCCAGGTCTGGCACTGCTGGCACATGCCCCATGTTTAGTCCCTTACGCTGTTGGCGCACTTTCTTTAAGTCCAGTGCATACCATCCTCTTTCTCCTTCTTGTCGGGTACATCTGACTACGTCACCTGGCTACAAGTCACAATCTGGGTGTCCTTGTGGTAAGTGTGACTCCACGTCCAGGTGGGTAACGAAAATGTCTGAGGCCAGTCGGGGTTCTTTGAGAAAACCCCAGCCCCTCTGCAAGTTGAAGTGGACTACTATCCCACGCCTCAGTGGCCCTCGCTGTGCAGGACTGGAATTGCAAAGTCTCTTTTTGGCCAGCATATTTCTAGCCTCCATGGCATCCCACTGAGCCCGACATAACTCCTGTTCTGTTGCCAACTTAGCCAACTGCTGCTGGCAGAACATTTTGCTGGTGCTGCAGGGTATTGTGCCTCAGGCTCCTTCCCAGTGGACCTTTGTACCGAGGATCCTGCAGCCTTTTTCTTTAGCACCCCAGGGTACGTTCATGGGCTGTAAAGGAGTCACTAGCCCTTCCCCACTGCTGAACATCTCGTCCCAGGCCCAGTAATGGGAGACCTTACCGAGTGCAGGATCCTGTGGGGTTGCTACAGGTCCCACTAGGGTGTCTTCGGCTACTGGGGCAGCAACAGGTTTCATAATCATTAGCTCTCCGGTGCTGGTCTCTTCCTCCTCTGGGGTCGGCATCGCCGGTTTGGATGCTGCTCGTCCCTCCGCCACTTTCTCCAGCAGGGACTCTCGACATCTTGTCACCCCTTTCACCTGGACCTTCAGCAGCCGACGGCTGAGCTCTTCCATCTCCTGCTCCATGAAGTCCGGGTCTAGTGGAGACAGCATCGCCGGTATCCCTTCTGGACAGCTTGGGGAGTCCATGGTTTTCACCCCACGCTACAATTCGTGCTAATCACCACTGGCCATCACACACACAGGGTCCTTTGACGACACAGGTGCTGCATTACACTCCCTTACTCCTCTGTCTGCTTCCTGGGGAGGCGGGGCTCCTGAGCCATATAGTAAGTTTAGTTTCTCTGCAGCCTCGGCGGTGGGAGGGCACAGCTCTTCGCACCGTTTTGCAGTCCAGCCCATGAAAAGAGGATGCACCCATCCTCTCTGATAACACATGATGGCTGTTCTTTTTGGTAGCCACTATTACATGGTCTTTCAAACAGTTTCTAGGCACACAGTACCCATGGTAATGGGGATGAAATCCTGTTTTTTCCAAGTTGACACGCCCCACCAGGGCCATCTGGAGGACACTCAGAACTGGGCCGTGGTTCTGGTTTTTAGGGAGGTCACAGCGGCAGGGCCTGACTCCATGACCCTGGCAGGGTCGTTACCAATAATTAAAGATACGAGAATGATGAATCATGACATGACCTGTGGTCTTCCGCCAGGTATGGGCAAAGCTGCTTAGATGAGACCACTGGGGGAGATGGTGAGGCAGCTGAGATGGTACAGCTTCCCACAGGTGGAGCTGGGACCCCAGGGAGACCGCAGGCAGTTGTTAGCAAGTGAAATGTTGGGACAGCATGGGGCTGGCAGCGCAGGCAATGAGTCCAGGACACAGCAGGATGCAGTCATAAGTTCTTTACTCACAGTTGTTAGTTCCAGATTAAAACGGCTGGCCAATCAAACGCTGCCCTCAGAGTGCTGAGTCTTGTGGTGACGAGATCCAGCCGAAATCCCCGGTAATGGTAATTCGGAAGCACGCACAAGACCGGTGTACCTTTCTGTGTCCCTTTCCTGGTCGTCTTCCTACGCTGTCTTCGCCCTCCTGCTGTTACGGGGGGTTGTCTGATAATAAAACCCAAAAGAATATCAGACAGTCAGGGTCCACCGTGCAAAGACTCTGCTGCTGACTATGGCAGAGGATAAGGGGTATATAAATCCGCTGCTAGAACGACAGCAATGACATCACGCTGGCCTATCACCGAGCAAAGCGTCACAAGCACATGACCAGCGACCAATCGGCATAGAAGGTGTCAGAGACATGTGACCACGTGTCACAAGCACATGACCAGCGGCCAATCAGCTTAGAAGGTGTCAGAGACATGTGACCTCGTGTCAGCGATGATGTCAGCCGCACATGTGCAATGGCTCCAAGATAGGACTTAGTCTCCAGCGCTTGCACATGTGCAGTAGCAAGAAATCCGAACATAGTCTCCAGTGCCACAGCAACCGTAACAGGACCCCCCCCTCAAGGGCCCCCCTCCCGGCGACGCAGGTAATCGGCAACTAAGTCGGGAGCATGGACAGCCTCCTCAGGCTCCCAAGAGCGATGTTCCGGGCCGTAGCCCTCCCAATCTATCAAGAAGAACCTGCGCCCTCTAACCATCTTAGAGCCAACTATGGCTCGTACCTCATAGCTAGAGCGAGAGGAATCAGAGGCAGGAGAGTGCACTTCACGAGCGTGAGGTAAAATAGCCGGCTTTAGCAGTGAGACATGGAATTTGTCATGGATCCTAAGATAAGATTGAAGGGTAACTTCAATTGGTAGACTACAGGATTTACCTGTCGAAGAACCTCATAAGGACCCAGGAAGCGAGGAGCAAATTTGACAGAGCTCACTCTAAGTTTCACGTGTTTTGCAGAGAGCCACACAAAGTCCCCCGGAGAAAAGACAGGAGCCGGGCGTCGAAACCGATCGGACACCGTCTTCATACGGTCCTTAGCTGCTTGGATCGACTCTTGAGTCTGATCCCAAACCTCTCTGGCATTAGTTGCCCAGTCGGCCACAAGAGGAGGAGGTACAGCAGCGGGAAATGGTACCGGTACCCTAGGGTGTTGCCCATTATTGAGTACGAACGGTGTCTGCCCAGTGGCCTCAGCCAGCGAATTGTGAAGGGCAAATTCTGCCCAGGGTAGGAGGGAGGACCAGTTATCGTGGTTCTCAGCAACAAAGTGTCGAAGGTATATAATCATGGATTGATTGGTACGCTCAACCAAACCATTGGTCTCCGGATGGTATGCCGAAGAGAGATTCAACTCAATTTGCAGAAGGCTACAAAGATCTCGCCAGAAACGGGAAGCAAATTGCAGGCCTCTATCACAAATGATACGATCTGGCATCCCGTGAAGCCTAAAGACATGCTTGAGGAATAGTTTGGCTAGTACCCTGGAAGATCGGATTCTCGATAACAGTACGAGATGAACCATCCGGGAGAAATGGTCCGTAATGACCCACACAAATCTATGTCCCTGTGAACACGGAAGATCACCCACAAAGTCCATGCCTACCACCTCCCATGGTCTATCTGGCACTGGTAAAGGATGCAAGAGCCCAGCCGGTCTCTGCCGTAACGGACAGTTGCGAGCACACGAGTAGCAGGAACCGACATATCTCTTGACATGGCTGGCTAAGTGTGGCCACCAATACCACCTCTCGAGTAACTCTCGTGTCCGTCTAATACCAAAATGCCCACCCACCTTTGAGGTGTGGGCCCATGACAGTATATCATTCTGTCGATCCGGCGGAACAAAGGTCTTGCCCGGTGGGATTTGGTCCAACGTCACAGGGGAGAGTGTATGAAAAACCCTGGAGGGAAGGATAAGACGAGGTTCGTCAATCTCTTCCTGGGTAGAAACCATAGAGCGAGACAGAGCGTCTGCCTTGTTATTCTTACTCCCAGACAGATAGTTGATGGAGAAGTGAAAGCGGGAGAAAAACAAGGACCAGCGGGCTTGGCGAGGATTCAGACGCTGAGCGGTTTGTAAGTACGTCAGATTCTTATGGTCTGTATACACCTGGAAAGGATGTTTCGCTCCTTCTAGCAAGTGACGCCACTCCTCCAAGGCTAATCTCAGGGCGAGCAGTTCCCTATCCCCAATGGTATAGATTCTCTCTGCTGGTGAAAAGGTTTTAGCAAAGAAGAAACACGGCCTTTTTCTACCTACACCGTTCTTTTGATACAAGACCGCACCAACACCCACTGAAGAGGCATCAACCTCCAAGAGGAAGGGCTTATTCTCATCGGGTCTTTGAAGAACGGGAGCAGTTGAAAAATGTCTTTTTACTGCCTCAAAAGCCTGGGATTAGCACCTTTCTTAGTCAAGGCCACCAAAGGGGCCACCAAAGTGGAGAAATGGGGTATGAACTGCCGGTAATAATTTATGAATCCTAAGAAGCGTTGCACCGTCTTCAAGGAATGAGGTTCGGACCATTCCAGGACAGCAGAGAGCTTCGCAGGATCCATAGCCAGACCCTCTTGTGAGATAATGTAACCCAAAAAAGGCAAGGATGACTGCTCGAATACACACTTTTTGAGTTTAGCAAACAATGAGTGCTCCCTTAAACGGGAAAGGACACGAACGACATCCTGACGATGAGTCTTCAGATCAGGAGAAAAAATCAGGATGTCGTCCAGATACACCATGACGGAGGATAACAGTAAATCCCTGAACACATCGTTTACGAAGTCCTGAAATACTGCAGGTGCATTACATAAACCAAAATGCATAACGAGGTATTCATAGTGACCGTCTCGGGTGTTAAAAGCGGTCTTCCATTCGTCACCCTCTCGAATTCGTACCAAGTTATACACACCCCGCAGATCCAACTTCGTAAAAACCTGAGCTCCCCTCAGTCTGTCAAAGAGCTCCGAAATTAACGGTAACGGGTATTTGTTCTTTATTGTGATTGCGTTGAGACCCCTGTAATCTATGCAGGGACGCAAATCACCCTCTTTCTTCCGAACAAAGAAAAACCCAGCTCCCGCGGGAGAGACAGACTTACGAATGAACCCCTTCTCTAAACTCTCTCTTATATAGGTCGACATGGCCTCCGACTCAGGTATTGAAAGGGGGTAAACCCTGCCCTTAGGTGGAACCGAACCTGAGATAAGGTCTATGGCGCAGTCATACGGCCTATGGGGTGGAAGAACCTCAGCAACCTGTTTGGAGAACACATCAGCGAAATCCAAATAGGGTGTAGGTATGGGAGAGAGATCAGTTGATGCAACCGCAACGACCTTAGGTGGTAAGGGAAGACATCGGGACTGACATTTCGAACCCCAACTAATAATGCTGACTCCCAGTCAATTAGAGGAGCATGGGTCCGAAGCCATGGGAGACCCAGAAGAACGTCGTCTATACCCTCAGGCAAAACAAGAAAAGAAATCTCCTCTATGTGACCCTGAGACAGGGAAAGGCGCAAGGGAACTGTCCTCAATGTAATGGAGTCAGACAACATAGTCCCATTAACAACACGGACAGGAATAGGCGCCTTTAACATGATAGAGGGAATATTGTGTCTCTTTACAAATCCTGAGGACACAAAAGTCCCGTCAGCTCCGGAATCCACAAAAGCCATAATACGCCATGTATTCTCAGAGAATGAGAGCTGACCTGGGATACTACACTTAGAGGGTGCAGAAGACGTCTCTAGTAACCCCCCTCTAATGGTTACTAGGCCTGGGAGTTTCCCTGACGGCTAGGACACTTGTTGGCATAGTGCCCAGCCTGACGACATACGTAACATATAGGAGGACCAGACCTGCGTAGTCTGGAGGACGTATGACCTAACTCCATAGGAGTGGGAGATGTCGCAGATGCTGAGGAAGATGGTAGTGGACCCTCAACAACTGGAATAGCCCGATGCTTAGGGCGTGAGGAAGAGACCTCAAGTCTACGTTCCTTATGGCGTACGTCGATCCTTGTTGCTACAGTGATTAAGTCCTGCAGAGAAGCAGGGACCTCTCGAGTAGCAAGGGCATCCTTGACATAGCCTGCCAACCCTCTCCAGAAGATAGGAATCAACACCTTTTCTGGCCAATCTAGTTCTGCCACCAGAGTTCTAAAAGCAATGGCATAAGAACTAGTGGATAACGAACCCTGAGATAGATCTAACAGTCTCAGGGCCGCATCATGGGTAACCTGCGGACCCATGAATACCGCTTTAAGAGCATCAAGAAAGTCTTGATGTCTCAGAGTAACCACATCAGAGCGCTCCCATAGGGGAGTCGCCCATTCTAAGGCTTTGTCCTGAATTAAGGATATGATAAAGCCTACTCTGGACCTCTCCGTAGAGAAGCGAGAAGAGTTGACCTCTAGGTGTATCTGACACTGACTAATGAAACCACGACATGATCTGGCATCGCCAGAATACCTGTTTGGCAGAGCAAGTCGAGGATCATGTGCAGATGCCACCATGGTCTGAGGTTTATCCTCAATAGTCTTGAGCCGCGACTCAAGTACTTGTATGTAACGGTGTAACTGCTGATATTCTGCCATAACTGCCAGACCCTTGGCTCAGTCCTAATGTTACGGGGGGCTGTCTGATAATAAAACCCAAAGGAATATCAGACAATCAGGGTCCACCGCGCAAAGACTCTGCTGCAGACTATGGCAGAGGATAAGGGGTACATAAGTGTGCCACTGTAAATAGTAATAGCACAAGTGCAGAGTGCAATACCTCTGTTAAACTCACAGAGGAATATAATTAGGAAATAAAGCAATTCCTCCCTTGCTTGGAGGGTGTCTGGTATGGTCTCTGTTAATGGTCACAAAGACAAAAGCAGTGAGTGTGAAATGGCACCTACCTAGGTCCATTCCTCTAGCGGTGCCAGGAGACGGACAGCAGCGTAAGCCGCACAAAGCTCCTGCCTGCATTCGCTCCACTAGTGTGCGAGGACACGAACCACTAGATATGGTACCTGCCTAGGTCCGCTCCACTAGTGGTGCAAAAGAGACGGACAGCAGCATAAGCCGCACAAAGCTCCTACCTATGTTCGCTCCCCTAGTGTGCGAGGATACGAACTGCCAGACGCAGTATAAGGAACGTTACCCTAGCGGCAACGTCCACCTACGAGTAGAATCACAAGGCCCAGTCGGACCATGTGCCTCAGACACCTGCCTATGTCCGCTCCACTAAGATGTAAGGATATGGACCGCAGCCGAAGCTGTAAGGTATAAGAACGCTACCCTGCCGGTAGCGCTCACCTAGCATAGACAGAGAGATGCCTAGAGGGACATGCACAGAGCGTCTACTCTCATGCATGAACCAAGAGGACTGAGCGCCGGGCGGCGTGCGTCAGGGTCTTATATAGACTCTGTGCCTCATCCAAGATGGAGGACACCAGAGCCAATCCGCTGCTAGAACGACAGCAATGACATCACGCTGGCCTATCACCGAGCAAAGTGTCACAAGCACATGACCAGCGACCAATCGGCATAGAAGGTGTCAGAGACATGTGACCATGTGTCACAAGCACATGACCAGCGGCCAATCAGCTTAGAAGGTGTCAGAGACATGTGACCTCGTGTCAGCGATGATGTCAGCCGCACATGTGCAATGGCTCCAAGATAGGACTTAGTATCCAGCGCTTGCACATGTGCAGTAGCAAGAAATCCGAACATAGTCTCCAGTGCTCGCACATGTGCAGTAGCAATAAATCCGAACATAGTCTCCAGTGCCACAGCAACCGTAACACCTGCCCTGTTTCTCACACACAATGCCCTGAGCCGGTGTCTGCGGACCTTGTTTGGGAGGCTCTTTTGTCTAATCCCCTGGCCCTCTGTGGTCACCTTTTTCAGCAGATTCGCGTGTGGCTGTAGCTTCAGCACATGAAGTTACCTAAGCCTACGGTTTTGCTAGCTGAGCCTTGTTGTTTTCCACAAGTCTAGGGGCCAGTCCCCTTTGCAGCCTAGTCCCTTCCCACCAGTGCGTCGGCTGTGGATGCTAGCCCATGGGTGGATCTCTCACTTCCCGTGGCTCTAGGACCCCTTCTTCCTTTCTTCCTCCTTGTCCTAGGATGAGCTCCTCCGGATCCAGTCCTGAGAACCTCTCCCCTCCATGTCCTACTTCGTTCTGCCCTCCGTTCTAAGTGTCCACCCACTAACTAACCCCACCTCCAGACTGACTCCAGAACTGTGCTCTCCCTAAGGAGAAATCTCGCCCTGACCTTGGCCTGAAGTGGTATAGCTATATTAAGAGTGTGTGTACTGTGGTCTGTGTGCTCCTCCTTACCAGGGAATGCGATATCACACCTCTGGTTGAGGTGCAGTACCTCTGTGGCGACTGGACCCTCAGGGGCGCTACAGGTGCATATTGCTAATCCCTGCCTAACTGTCTCTGTATACACTAGCATAGATAAAGAGATCAAAAAGTATTTCTAAAGATCTTTTATAATATGTTAATGAGCTCAGGGACTAGTTGTGAGGGCATTATTTCCCCCAAATAGTTCTCCCTCGTAGCATGGTAGCACGCCCACAGGGGTGTGCTAACATTCTATTCAATGCAGCGTCATCAGTGGTGACATGCTGTCAAGCCTCCAGGGCCGCAGCGTCGCTCGTCACCGCACCACTTATCGCGGCGCCACTTATCCCGTCACCACTTCCCTCTCTCCGGCCCGGTTCCCGTGCACCCCGACCACGGCAGCCACTCCCGCTCTCCTCCCTCAGCCTCCTCCGTGCCCCCCACTCGGCGATTCCAGCGTCTTGCTGCAGCCCAGGACTCTGCCTCATCTCTCCTGCATCCTGCATGCTTCTCCGGCTCCTGGGTCTCGCACATGCGCACTAGGGTGGGGGCGCGCTCTCTCCCCTTCTCTTAAAGGGCCAGCGTCTCTGAAACAGGAAAGGGCTGATAACAGGTACAGGGTATATAAGACTTCCTTTTTCCTATGGGCGGTGCCTGTTCAACATGTACCAGAAGCCGTGTCTCTTGTGCTAGTGTTCAGGTCCCTCTGTGTCTTGTGCCCAGGAATAACCCTATCTCTGCCTGCAGATCCTGACTGCTGCCTGTGCGTGTCCGATCCTCCGGCTTTCCAGGAGAATCCCCGGTGTCAGACTGTTGTGGATCCCGTCATCTTCCTCCAGCCTATACCCGTCACCGATCCTGGACTCCGCCCAGTAACTCCTGACTGCACCTTCGCTAACACCGGACTCCATTTGCCAACTCCAGTCGGCACCTGTACCTGGTTCTTCTCAGCCACATCTACCCTGGGACCAGTCTCCATATCCTGTGTGAACATCCTGCACCTTCGCTAACCCGCAACGCTCTCGTGTCCCGGCTGCTGCGTATTTAGGCCCTCTGGGGTGATTGCCAGACAGCCCCTGTATAGGGGTTCGATCCTGGTTGTCTCCTTGGGGGAGTCTGGTACGTGGTCCCGCGGATCCCCCTCCTTGCACCGAATCTGACAGCTTGAACAGGCCATGGATCCCGCCAGGTCACAAGCGTCCCAGCTGGCTGGATTACACCAAGAACTGGTGCGACAACGCAAGACCCAAGCTCGCATGCTGGCCTTTATGACATTCATGGATACCTGTTTGAATACTCTTCAGGCAACAGCCACAGCCCTGTCTGATCAGTCTACGGCAGCGCTTCCCGCCTCAGCCTCAAAACTCCGCCTTGCTGCTCCGCCCCGGTATGTCGGGGACCCCAAAACCTGTAGAGGCTTCCTGAATCACTTCAAGTTGCACCCACACCTCTTCATCTCAGATCAGGTGAAAGTGGCCTTCCTGATGTCCCATCTGGAGGGAGAAGCATTGGCCAGGATGAAACTCTTATGGGAGAGAGAAGATCCGGTGACCACCAACATCCGGGCATTCCTAGAGGCCTTCCACAACACCTTTGATGAACCGGGACGTACCTTCGCGACGGCCTCTTCTCTCCTTCGACTACGTCAAGGTTCTCAAACTGTTGGTCAATACGCCATCCGTTTCCACACGCTTGCCTCCGAATTGGGATGGAACAACGAGGCATTGACTGCGGCCTTCTGGGAGGGGCTCTCCGGTTGCATCAAGGACAAGTTGGCTGGTCGTGATGTTCCTCCTACCTTGGATGGTCTGATCTCTCTGGCCTCCAGGATTGACCTCCGCTTCCAGGAACGGACCAAGGAAGCACTCCGGGAGAGGAGACCGATGCGCCACGTCCCGGCAATCCAGAGACCCGCCACTCCCCTGTCGGTGCCGTCCAGTTGTTCTACTCTTCAACCCATGCAAGTGGATCGCCTGGGATAGGCTGAACAATGCCGGAAGGAGCGGATCGCCAGGGGCCTATGCCTCTACTGTGGTCACGACACCCATCTGATTTGTTCCTGCCCAGACCGGCCGGGAAACTCCAAAGCCTAGGGTTGGTAGGGGAGGCTACCCTAGGCGTCGGAGCACTCGCGTCCCCGGTAACGCTGACGGTCCAGGTGACCACGCAGAAGACCCGGTTCACGGCAGAGGCATATCTGGATTCCGGGTCAGCAGGCAACTTTATACAACAAGCCACTGCTTGCTGGCCGTCACTTTAACTGCACAATGAGACTGCTGTAGATACATCACAGGGGAGGCTGAGGGTATACACATTATTGAGGGGCATACACATTACTGGATGGAGCATACACATTACTGGGGGGCATACTTATTACAGGGGGCATACACATTACTGGGGCATAAACATTACGGTGGAATAAACATTACTGGGGGGTCCTAAATGTTACTGGTTACTGGGGAAGCATACATGTTACTAGGGTGTATCAAGCACTGGGGAGCATAGTCATTATGGGGTAGAGGTATCATACAGCACTGGGGGGGCACGCAGGTCTTGGGGAGCATACAGCTCTGAGGAGGAATATAACTCTGGGGGCCCTTCAGCTCTGGGGGGACATACAGCTCTATTTGGGTATTCAGCTCTGGGGGCATAAAGCACTGAGTGGGTATACAGCACTGGGGGGCATACAGCTCTGGGAGGCATTCTGATCTGGAGGAGCATACAGCACTTCGGGTTATAAAGCTATGGGGGCATACATCTCTGAGAGGCATATAACTCTGGAGGGCATTCAGATATTGGGGTGCAAGACTGTACGGGGGGGCATTCAGCTCTGGGAGGGGGAATACAGTAATGGTGAGGGACGTACAGCTCTGGGGAGGCCATAATACAGCACTGGGGGGTCATTCAGCTCTGGAGGAGCTTACAGCTCGAGAGGACCTTTTAGCTCAGTGGGGGGCATTGAGCTCTGGGGGGCATACAACTCTAGAGGTGCATAATACAGCACTGGGTCGGTATACAGCTCTAAGGGTTGCTGGTGGCGGTGCCATGGCTCCTCTTCATCTGTGGGACGGGACAGCATTGCATGCTAACGTTACCTACAGATTAACTCCTTCTTACAATGCTTGTACAGGAAACATTCAGCAGGGAACACTTCATGTGCATGATTGCACTGCCAGTACATGTTTAAAGGGCTGGCAGCCAGAAAAGTGCGGCTGCCGGCCAGAGAACTGCAGTCCCTGGAAAAGATCACTGCCCCTGACGACAGCGAGTGGGCCCTTCAAATTTGCCTGAGTCCCCAACACTTGCCTGGGTGTGCTGGGTAGTGACGTTGGCCCTATCCAGCTATACTGATATCATGTAGAAACCATAGGTTTCATCATTGCTCTCCTAACTCTTGAGGTTAAGTTTTAGTTCCATTCTTTTACATCTCATCATCAGTCCTGATCATTGGCTACGTGTATACAAAAATCAGTCATACTGATATCATTAGCATGTAGCTACCAAAAGTCCATGACAACTGTAAAACTGATATTGTTCTTATCAGCATAGCTGACTAAAGGCTTTAAAATTCACTGTCTTACCATAACCAAATAAAACAAAGCACCAAAGTCCACAAAGTAGGATGTTCAAGTCCACAGATTAGGTGTGGCTCACATCCCGTTTATACTGTAAAAAAAAATCACACTGTACACTGACAAGCAAAAGGGTAACAATGTTTTGAACTTTTAGCTTTCAAGCTCCATATCTCACAATCCACTACAGCTTTGAGTGTGAGAATACCTTCATTTTACAGACAATCATCTTCACTATCTCTCACATAAATTTGACTTACAACTATTTAGCATATGATTAGTTATGAAAATTCTTGTCATGTCACTGCATTGTTACTGGTTTGCGTCTAAAAATCTAAGGCTCAATTTTAATATTTTGTTAGCATTTTTAAATCCACCTTTGGCTTTCAACACTGCCTGAATCCTTCTGGGGATGCTGTAGATCAGATTCAAGGGTGTCTTGACTGAAATCTGATCCCATGTCTCTTCTGCACATTCCCAATGTTGGTGACTACTGGTAGTCTCACTTGGGTATGCATACAGATTTATCTTGAACGCTACCCACAAGTGTTCGAGTGGGTTAAGGTCTGGAGACTGTGGGGACCAATCCAGCAGCAGTACTGCATTATCATTGAACTATTTCTTTGCCACTCTTGACATATGCTTCGGATTGTTGTCCTGCTCCAAAGCTACATCATCCTTTTCATACACGTAGTACTTGAGTAACAAAGTAACTCGTCTTGTAGGATACTCACATATAACTCAGCATTGAGACCATCATCGATCCTGGTCAAGTATCCAACGTCTTTGGCTGTGAATCAACCCCTTATCATCAGGCTTCCTCCTGAATTCAACGCTTCTTCACATTTTTTGGCCCATCATTCCAGACTTGTGTAACATGCATTGCATGGTGCTTGCATGGATATCTGTGATCTCACTATTATGAAGCATACATCCCACCCCCACTGTCATGTTTGTCGCACTAGAACTGATAGACCTTGTGATGAGCCAACTTCCTGACTCCTTTTGTATTCTTACAACTAGCATGGTACTCACATGATGCAGTTTGGCAGTTTTCTTGGCCAAGAGACCACTATCAATGAGATGGATGATGCTGTATCTTTTTTCTTGGGAAATCTTCTACATAGCTGCTCCTCATTTCGAACAAGTGACCTTTCACTTGGGAATCAACCTAATAAAAGACTGAGCTATTACAGAATGTGAGAACAGGTTATAATTTGTAGTATACAGGAGGGGAAAAAAATCAAACAACAGGAGCAAAACAGTAACAATGCAGTGACATGATAAGAATCTGCATAACTGATCATATGCTAATGTGACGCCCTGGCCTATCAGGTCGTCAAAAGGTGCCGTGAAACCTGCCCTTCTGCATGGTACCCGCTCCTCCTTGGTTGCGGGTCCTGTCCCTTTGGTGTTGCTAAGAACAGGTATACATAAATCCTGAGAAACACTCTGCACCACACCCACCAAACACCCATTGGGCAGTCTGAGGGGAATAGGGCCGCCCAGATGGAGGGATGGTAGAAGGAGGGCCAGATGTGTCAGGAGTAGTAATAGTAGTTGAGAGGAGGAAGTGCCAGTGAGCGCTGACAGGAAGGTCATGCTGCGGAGCTGGGCTCCTGTACCCATCCCAGGTGCCGGACGTTGGCCTGGCCTGGAAGGAGCTGGAACCCCGGTCGCAGGGGGTAGTGACAGGGGGCACGGTACTGCCACGGAGGGCAGATCGGAGGCCTTGTGCTACAACCGGGCAGGGGCCAGGGCACGACGGGGTACGCAGACCCTAGGCTGGGAAGTAGCTTCATGTAGCCCAGTAATTCACCCGACAGGAACGGAATCTTCATGAACCGCTCTCCACCCGCTCCAAAATCGGGGTACTAGCGCACTGAGAGGGATAGGACTTCCCAGAACTGGCCAGAAACTCCCAAGCGTGAACCCTGAGAGCAAGCTCACTCTGCTAGCTATGCAGGTGAGTGGGACCCGAGTAGTTTTAGGCAAAAGGGATCCACCAAGTGTAAACACAGTGCCAATGGACAATGCTTCAGACGAACCAGCAACGCCAAAAGGGCATGGACCCAACGTGTTTGGAGAAAGGCTGCAGGGCGTTCAAGACTTTGGTTTACCTGGTGTCAGTGTCAGCATCTCTGGACTGTGTGAGTATGTTGTGCCACTTTGCTCCCAACGGGTCCCCAGCCTGCCGTCACCGAGCCCCAGGACACCTTCCCCCTGCCAATGGAGGGGTTAACATCTATACTTGCCACTCCATCGCTCCTGGGCGCTCCCCTCCTATCTTCTAAATGCAGAGGTGGTATCCCATTTGACCACTAACCGTGGGTGGCGTCACGAACACTACCTTTTACCCCCCTTTTATTTTCGAGAGGCCGCGCGACCCCGCCACGGGTCCGGAGACCCCTCGAGCCACTGCAGATCTGGATCCGAGCAGACAGTCGACTGTCGCGGGTGCGGCACACACTCGGAAAACTTGGCGTCACGTACAGTATGTGAGCAGGACCCACTAACCTGGGTGACGTGCACCTTGAAAAGGGAAGTCCAGGAGTCTAAATTCTTTTTCCCGCGACATCCGCCATTTTTCCACTGTTTTCACGCCAAAAACGCCATCTTCCTCGGAAAGTGCACGAAGCCGAAGCCCTGCCCTTCATCCTCAGCCTGAAACAGGAACCGGAAGTTCCCAGAGGGCCACAGCATGCAAAAGGGTGCTGGGAGAACACCGAGGGGGCGTGCCTGAGTGTAGTGAAAGTGGAAGAGAAACAGGGACGCCAGGACTCTGCCATACTGTTCCTGGACAACGCAGAGGCAAGATGGCGGAGCGGAGCTGGTCACCGGAACATGCTGTTCCCTGGACCTCGACTTGGATTGAAGAAGAGACCAAGCAGCTGTGCAGGAGAATGCGGACACAGTTCCTGTTCATATTGAATCACTGGAGGGAAGAGATGAGGAGTCTGGCGGTGGCGGTGCGAACCCGTGAGATTGAAATCCCACGTGAAAAGAAGTTAAGCGGTTACCAAGTCCCTGATGAATACCCTAATCCGGCCATGGCAGCTGAGGGATCCGGTCGGCCCACACTTGTGGCAACCACTCCATCATCACCTACCCCGTCCTCGGCAGACGCCAAGCTGCCATCACCCATCCCGGCAGCGGAACCTGCAGCGTTTTCATATGAAGCTCCAGCAGCAGCCCCGATGTCTCCTGTCATCCCAGTCACGTCAGCGATCCCCCGGAGCCCAGCCAGACCAGACCCGGCCGCATCACCGGGCCCGTCATCAGAGGCGGAGCACCCGGGTCCTGCAACACCGGGTGCGGAGCAGTTGGTCTTTCTACCTACAGCAGCGGGAGTGGGACCTTCCACTCCACCGATTCCACTACCACGCAGCATCTCGATGGATGTTGGGGCCGCACGAGTCCAGTTCAAGCTAGAGCCAGTTAGGGAGCTGAGGCCGGATGCCGACACCCCCTACTGGGAGCGACACAGCCAAGAGCTTCAACAGGAAATCTTCACCAGAGATCTGCGACGATGGGAGCTTGCCGCCCGCAACCGGGCTGAAAAGGAGCAGGTGAGGAGTGCTGCTTCATGGGTTAGAGGGCCATGGTGCCGTGTTATGGTAGTTCGTTTTGACCCTGAGCAAGGATGGGGTTTTATCCGTGAAGCAGGCCTCACAGCGGGGGTGTTTGTGTCCAGGCGGGACATATCCCCACACGTGGAAGGTCATGCTGCAGAGCTGGGCTCCTGTACCCATCCCAGGTGCCGGACTTTGGCCTGGCCTGGAAGGAGCTGGAACTCCAGTCACAGAGGGTAGTGACAGGGGGCACGGTACTGCCACGGAGGGCAGATCGGCGGCCTTGTGCTACAACCGGGCAGGGGCCAGGGCACGACGGGGTACGCAAACCCTAGGCTGGGAAGTAGCTTCATGCAGCCCAGTAATTCACCAGACATGAACACAATCTTCATGAACCGCTCTCCACCCGCTCCAAAACCGGGGTACTAGCGCACTGAGAGGGATAAGACTTCCCAAAACCGTCCAGAAAATCCCAAGCAAGAACCCTGAGAGCAAGCTCACTCTGCTAGCCACGCAGGTGAGCGGGACCCAAGTAGTTTTAGGCAAAAGGGATCCACCAAGTGTAAACACAGTGCCAAGGGAAATTTCTTTAGACCAACCAGCAACACCAAAAGGGCATGGACCCAACGTGTTCGGACAAAGGCTGCAGGGCGTTCAAGACTTTGGTTTATCTGGTGTCAGTGTCAGCATCTCTGGACTGTGTGAGTACGTTGGGCCCCTTTGCTCCCAATGTGTCCCCAGCCTGCCGTCACCGAGCCCCGGGAAACCTTCCCTCTGCCCACGGAGGGGTTAACATCTATAGCTGCCACTCCATCACTCCCGGGTGCTCCCCTCCTATCTTCTAAACGCAGAGGTGGTATCCCATTTGACCACAAACCGTGGGTGGCGTCATTATCCAATCCACCCTTCCCTTTACCTCCCTTTTATTTTCGAGAGGCCGCGCGACCCCGCCTCGGGTCCGGAGACCCCTCGAGCCACCCGTCGGCTGTCGCGGGGGCGGCACACTAAATTGTTGCAAGTCAATAATATCAGAAAACAAAAGAAAATATAGAAAAACTCACCATGACAAAGGTATGCCTGAATAAATCCTTGTAATGTCCTCCACCAGGTCCAAGCAGGATATAAGATAGCTAGCCGCACAATATAATAATCCACATGAAGAGAAAAATCTGCTGGGAATCCATGATGGCAATAAAATTTTATTTTTAATAATTACTTTTAAAAATTGATTTTTCTCTTCATGTGGATCAAGTCAAAATTATGTATGAAATAGGCAAGATGATTGTCTATAAAATTAATGTTGTCTCATGCTTAAAGATGTAGTGGATGTTGAGATATGGAGCATGAAAGTCAAAAGATCAAAATATTGTTACCTTTTTGTTCGTCACTTTAAGTTGAATATAACTGTGCACATTATATAGCTATATCTTGTCATATGTTTCTTCATTAGCACACAGTATCTACACCAACAGTCTCTCCCTCTTTCTACTTCACTTGGTCCTGTCCTCACCATTCCTGATTGTTCACCACCACCCAACTCAACATCACTTTACAGCCTGTCAAAGTCCCCTCTGTGGTTCTGTGTCTTGTTCTCCTTGTAAACAGAGGTATTGTCAATATGGACAGACTTTAGTTTCAAGTTCTTAGATGCTTAGGGCACTTCTGCCCAGTACATTCACTTGAATTGATCCTTCTCAGCCCATTACGTTTAAAAGCTGTAAACTGCTGAGGGCTTTCCTGCCTAACTTCCTACTTTAGGGCCTGTGTCACTCAGTCTCTTGCTCCTTTGGTCAGGGTGCTGACCGGACTATGTTAAGTTATTCAGTGTCCCAGTCACATCTATCTTTCTCTCTGTTGCTTGCTCCTCAGGATCTTCCTATCCTCTGCTTCAGTCTCCTCTTGGTCTAGGGACATCCACCTCATGCGGCTTTGCGGACTAACCAAACCTAAGGTCTGTCTCTGTCATAGGTTGGGCCCTATCTGACCTCCTAGAAGAAAAACTGTCTCTGTCCCATATGCTCTAGCCCCTCCCACTATGGAATAGTGCTAACACTTAACTCTCTCTTGCCCTACTGGTTGGCAAAACGTATTCAACACAATTCACATTACACTTTACATATCAATAACGCATTACATAATACACATTACTAGCACATCACATTTTACATTTTAACAACAATATTGGTGTCGTCAATGAGGAATGTGCATCACAAGTCCATCTTCTTATATATGTGCCAGATATATCTATAAGACAATTTTTACTGAATGGAGGCCAGAAGAATAATGTCCTTTTGTTCTCCATGGCTCCAAAAGCGATTGTTATACTTATTGATTCATGAAATAACATAGCAGACTATGCTATTCTTTGCAGAAACAGTATGTACAGTAAAAAATGTGTACAGCGGCCTATCTGAAACCTCCAGTGTTCTTCACTACCATATGCAAATTGTCTCTTCAGGGAGAAAGCAGGCAAACTCTAGTGCCACCTATTGGAAGAAGTAGCAATCCTAAAATTCAAAGAGACCCTTTAATGAGCCTTGTCATATTACGTAGGATAACTGGTATATATGACTGCCTTCTTCCGTGGAATAGATCAATAGGGTCTCCCCACACAGTACATACCTTTGAAGCATGCTTTATATGTGATGTAAACAAAGTATAAGAGGAAAAATTAAATTTATATAAATTATATTCATAATCTACCTGCTTCCCACCCTCCATCTCTTTCCCGACAGCTTATGCACAGTAATAGGAAGAAAATGATGGGGTGTGGGGAGCAGCCAGCTCAGGAGTGTACCAGACTCCTTTCCTGCAGGACTTCTTTACAGTTATGTGCTAACAGTTAAAGGAGTTGTCCACTATTTTAACAATTCTATCTCAATCCCTATATTTCCCCGAGTTTAATAATAAGATCTATACTCACCTGTGGTGTCTACACAATTCCAGCTGTGTCTGCACTGGCTCTGCTGGGACTCCCTGCTGCCAAACGGCGCTAGCTTCATTCTCCTCCATTCAATAAATATATATTAATTAGCCACTGTACTCTTTCCCTCAATTCATTACCAGTCACACTCCCATGTCCTCAATCACACTACTGTGCTCCTTCCGCTCCCCCAATTCATTATAATTACGTCCTCACCCCGATTCATTATAAATACATATTTTAACTGCAATTTATTTTAATTAAATGTCTTCCACAAAATTCATCATCATTATTATTAGTAGTAGTAAGCCTCCCAATTCTTTATAATTAAATTTGCCCCAATTCATTATATCATGTCCTCATTATAATCAACGAAACAGACTGATAGTCTTTGTGTAAAAAATGCACTATACATTAATTTGATCCATATTCTGGAATCAGACTGTAAAGTGGCATGGGCGAGAGATTGACTCCAGATGCCCCTGCACGCTACATGAATAATGGTTATGGCTGAGTGCATGGACTTGTGTGGTGTAGGCCATACCTCTTATAGGGCCACATGTTGCGGTTGTCTTTGGCAGGCCATTTCCATCTTACAGTTCAGACTGAGATGGAGAACATCAGATTATTTCAAACAGTTCTTTACTTGACAGGTTCCATAGTTTATCAGTTCCAACTTCACACATGAGATAGTGTGCACATGTCTTTAAGACAGTTCCAGTTCTACAGCACATTTCCAGACACAGTTCCAATTCCACTGGGTTTATTCCCATCCTTTTTGATCCTATGAGTCCCAGCACAACCCAGTTCAGTCCAAGAAAAGTCACCATCCCATATTCTCAGCTTTATATCTCACCTCCACATAGAGAAGGGGCTACAAGGGGTCTGACCACTAAGGCGAGAATAGAGCCTTGAACTCCCAGACGCTTCCATGTAAAAGTATCTTCTCCACAAAGGGAAAGGGATAGGGGATTTGCCATAGTGTCAGTGAGGAGCCTTCTGCTCACAGACGTTAGAGGAATTCCGCCCAGGAAAGCCAAGTTAAATCACGTACCAGTCCACTCTGACCCGTTATCTCATGGACTTGGGGCTTTGTCACTACCGTCCTGGCCTCTCAACCTTCTCTGGCATGGGACCACCTTGTTGGACGATCGTTCTCTAGTTACAACGTTGTCTCATAATTTGCGTCTCAGTCAACATTCTCAGATCACGCTATCACACTCTTTGTTCCAGTTGGTATAATACAATGAACCTACTTTCCCTGCAGCACCTGGATATTAGACCCTGTTCCACTATTTATGGTCACCTAGTGTCACTGTACTTGCCTCCTTAGTCCTGACCCTGGGCCTACCTATGATTAGAGATGGGCCAATTGATTGGCAGAACTTCAGTTATTTGGCCAAGTCAGTAGTCTTTGGCCGCTGGATGGGAGGTTCGCAAATCTCTTACCTTCTGGGATTTATTATTGCAAAAATGCGTACAGATGACATCGCACTAGCCCGCCTAATTAAAAGCTGTACTGTGAATTTCAGAAGGTAAAAGATTTGCAAGCTTCCCATCCAGAGGCCAAAGACTACTGACTTGTCAAAAAACGGAGTACCATGAATTGCTCGTTGCCAGAGTCTACCTCTGATTCTACTCCATACCCCACAGTTCCTAAATACAATACCCAAAGCTGAGTATGTACAGTTAGGTCCAGAAATATTTGGACAGTGACACAATTTTCGCGAGTTGAGCTCTGCATGCCACCACATTGGATTTGAAATGAAACCTCTACAACAGAATTCAAGTGCAGATTGTAACGTTTAATTTGAAGGTTTGAACAAAAATATCTGATAGAAATTGTAGGAATTGTACACATTTCTTTACAAACACTCCACATTTTAGGAGGTCAAAAGTAATTGGACAAATAAACCAAACCCAAACAAAATATTTTTATTTTCAATATTTTGTTGCGAATCCTTTGGAGGCAATCACTGCCTTAAGTCTGGAACCCATGGACATCACCAAACGCTGGGTTTCCTCCTTCTTAATGCTTTGCCAGGCCTTTACAGCCGCAGCCTTCAGGTCTTGCTTGTTTGTGGGTCTTTCCGTCTTAAGTCTGGATTTGAGCAAGTGAAATGCATGCTCAATTGGGTTAAGATCTGGTGATTGACTTGGCCATTGCAGAATGTTCCACTTTTTTGCACTCATGAACTCCTGGGTAGCTTTGGCTGTATGCTTGGGGTCATTGTCCATCTGTACTATGAAGCGCCGTCCGATCAGCTTTGCGGCATTTGGCTGAATCTGGGCTGAAAGTATATCCCGGTACACTTCAGAATTCATCCGGCTACTCTTGTCTGCTGTTATGTCATCAATAAACACAAGTGACCCAGTGCCATTGAAAGCCATGCCTGCCCATGCCATCACGTTGCCTCCACCATGTTTTACAGAGGATGTGGTGTGCCTTGGATCATGTGCCGTTCCCTTTCTTCTCCAAACTTTTTTCTTCCCATCATTCTGGTACAGGTTGATCTTGGTCTCATCTGTCCATAGAATACTTTTCCTGAACTGAGCTGGCTTCATGAGATGTTTTTCAGCAAATTTAACTCTGGCCTGTCTATTTTTGGAATTGATGAATGGTTTGCATCTAGATGTGAACCCTTTGTATTTACTTTCATGGAGTCTTCTCTTTACTGTTGACTTAGAGACAGATACACCTACTTCACTGAGAGTGTTCTGGACTTCAGTTGATGTTGTGAACAGGTTCTTCTTCACCAAAGAAAGTATGCGGCGATCATCCATCACTGTTGTCATCCGTAGACGCCCAGGCCTTTTTGAGTTCCCAAGCTCACCAGTCAATTCCTTTTTTCTCAGAATGTACCCGACTGTTGATTTTGCTACTCCAAGCATGTCTGCTATCTCTCTGATGGATTTTTTCTTTTTTTTCAGCCTCAGGATGTTCTGCTTCACCTCAATTGAGAGTTCCTTAGACCGCATGTTGTCTGGTCACAGCAACAGCTTCCAAATGCAAAACCACACACCTGTTATCAAGCCCAGACCTTTCAACTACTTCATTGATTACAGGTTAACAAGGGAGACGCCTTCAGAGTTAATTGCAGCCCTTAGAGTCCCTTGTCCAATTACTTTTGGTCCCTTGAAAAAGAGGAGGCTATGCATTACAGAGCTATGATTCCTAAACCCTTTATCCAATTTGGATGTGAAAACTCTCATATTGCAGCTGGGAGTGTGCACTTTCAGCCCATATTATATATAGAATTGTATTTCTGAACATGTTTTTGTAAACAGCTAAAATAACAAAACTTGTGTCACTATCCAAATATTTCTGGACCTAACTGTATCTGTATGTGACAGGTTACGGGTTAGGTAATAGTGCAAATGTACAATCATTCACAGCAAATAATTGATAAGATAAGTCAAGTACAGGTCTGACTGACTAAAGCAATATCTACTGTGTTAATAGAGATTTCAGCTTTATGGCACCATGTAAATAAATCCATTAATGTAAACATCTACAGTGTTAAGAAGCAGAAACGAAACTTGGGGAACAGAATTCACTAAAATAACAACTTATAAATGAAACATGTATGGCAGCTCATCCTCCAGAAGGAAGAAAACTCTCTAGTGCCACCTATTGGATGAAGCTAGGCTATAAGTCACTGTATGACTCTTGAAAGCAAGACTTGTAATTTGCATTATGTGTAACTATCGGGTTTATTAAGAACAGCTTCATTCAATTGTGGCGCCCCTGACCTGGTCAGGCACCACAGAGTATTGCACCCATGCGGGAGCAATGCTTCCAGGTAATCTCCAAAGGCCAGGATGAGGTGCACACACAAACATATAGTGATCAGGCCTCCCACATCACCAGAGGGGACCCTTGAGTAGCCAGAAGGAGTTAACTTTCAATTCCCAGCTGGGGGTGTGTTCAGGGGCTGGTTGCTAGGAAGCAGGGCAGAGAGAGAGAGGAAGAGGAGAGTCTGGAGGAAGAAGTTGAAGTGTGTGGAAGGGAGCAGAGGAGCTCTCGTGTCAGACAGGTCCTGAGGAGTGCAGTAGCTGAAAGCGGGGGAGAAAGGAGTACCGTGGGTCGGCCTGAAAATCATCCAGAGAGAAGGGTGGCTGAGTACGGAGATCCCGGTATCCGAGCACACAAGGGGAACTAGGTCCCCAGTACAGGCAGCAGATCATCCAGAGCTGCTTAACCTACAGGTGGGGGGGGTACTTCATGCCCTCACCACGACTACACAGAGCTTGAGCCAAGCAGCAATCACCAGGCCCATAAGGGGACAGGGCCATAAGCCATCCCACCAAGGCCACGCTGCCGGCAGACGAGCCAGAGAGAGGGGAGCAGGGTGGTAACAGCTTCCCTGGAGGGGTCCTACCACGCTTCAAGCAAAGGATCCTCCTAAAACAGAAAGAGTGCAAGGAAGGCGAGTGGACAGCTACCCTCAGAACGGCCTCCTGGAATTCCTGGTTCCACCTGGTTATCACAGTGTCGCCCGGGCATCTCACCGTGACCTCCAAACAGTGAGTAAACACGTTGAAAGACTTCTTGGACTGTGTTTGAGTCATTCTGCGACCTGTGGTCCCACACACATACACCGGGGCCTGGGGCTTGCCTCACTCTCAGGGGGCTAATATACTGACTGCACCCACCATCAGCCCCAGGCATCCCTTAATCTGCAGTGGCGGTCCCCGCTGACCGCAATACTGAGAGTGGCGTCACGACAATCCTAAAAGAAGGTTCCCTACCTGTGACCAGACTGTTCCATCCACGTGGAGTCCCTGAAGGTACTGCACCGACACATACTAGCGGGGCTTCACAACTTCTGGCGTCACGAACAGGATTAGGACTAGACCTGTTCAGACAGGTGACCGTGTGCCTCAGAGGTCCGACCGCAAAAATTGAACCGCCGCCATATTGCCATCTTCAAAAGCGCGCGCTGCAGCCCGCGCGAGGGAGAAGAGCACCGCCCACGAAGAGGTGTGGCCGCCCCAGAACCCCCACAATTCAGAGAGCGTTCTGATCCAGGAAGTGGAAAGGGGGCACGCAGATTTTTGAAGAAAAATGGACGCTGCAGGAGGTAATGCCCCTGGTCAGGGCGACGCAGCCCAAGCGATGCCAGCCCCCGTCGCGCTGGACGCAGCAGCGCCTGGTGCCGGTGCCGCGGTCGCAGCCGCGCCGGCTGAAATCTCCCCCATAATGCCAGTTTCCTTGCTGTATGTCCCAGGAGCGCAATGGCTGCCCCAATATGCCGGTAAAATAGACACGCTGACCGGGTTTAAGAAGAAGATCAACACCCTGCTAGACATGCACGCGATGACTGGTAAGCAGAGGGCCGCTGTGGTGCTGGGACAATTGACTGAAGCAGCAGAATTGGAAGCTGAGTCCTGGACCAATGATGACCGGAGCTCTGTTGAGACCATCTTTGCCAAACTAGCAGCTGCTTTTGAACACCGCACCGAGGGAGAGCTGAGGACGGACTTCTATAACTGCCGGCAGAAGCCCCAAGATAGCATAAGAGCCTATGCCCTCAGGCTGCAGGCTGCACTACGGGCTCTCAAGCTGGTGGACCCTGTCAGTGATCAGGAAGGAAACCGGATGATGAAGGAACAATTCTTGCGGGGCCTGCGCTCTCCTGAGGATGGGAAGCAGATGAAGCTGTGGTCCCTGGAACACACTGACGTGGACTTTGCCATTCTGAAAGACAGGGCAGTGAAAGCACTCCAACCTCCTGTGGACACAGACCCCGTCGCACCAGCATGGCCTGCCAGTTCCACAGCTGCAGGAGCGGAATCCTCCTCGCAGGCCCTGGTAACTGCAAAAGGACTCAACACGCCAGCAGAGACCATAAATACACTATCCTCCCAGGTGCAACAGCTCACTAAGGACGTCGCACAAATCCTGAAAGCAATGCAGTTGCCCTCAGAGACCAAAGTCCCTCATCGGATCCTGCTAGCTGACAACCCAGAGGACGTCCCTTGGATGCGGAGGAGAAGAGGTCCCCCAACCCGAGGCAGGAGCAGTGATCGCTATGACTCATCTGGACAACCCATCTGTCGTCGTTGCCAGGAGGCAGGACACTATGCAAGGGCCTGTCCTTTAAACGAGCCAAACCTGGGGCCGGGGGCCAGTCCTCAGGATTAAGAAGATCAGGCCCAAGTCGCTGCTGTGATCAGTACGTGGGTGGACGTCCTGTCCTGTCCATCGTCCTGGACGGGATCCCTACCCCGGCGTTATTGGACACCGGCTCTCAGGTCACCACGATCCCGTATGTCCTTTATCGGAGGTTTTGGTCGGACGACGATCTCCGACCACCGGACCCCTCCCTCACCATCTATGCTGCCAACGGACAACCTATAGACCAGATCGGGGTCAAAGAGGTAACCATAAAGGTGGGAAGGCAGGAAATGAAGGGACAAGGACTGATTGTTGTGGACACTGATATTAGAGAAAGGAACCCGCAAATGATTTTAGGCACTAATGTCATAGAAAATTGCCTAGAGGAAGTGTTGTTGTTGCTTCACCAGATTGTTGAAGGTGCTGAGGGCAGGTCGCAAAGAGCCTTGCAAAAGGAGATCCGAATCATTCTGAGGAAGCAACAGGTAAAACAGACTGGCGGTGAGATTGGTAGTGTACGGGTGATGGATGCAAACCCCATTGTGATACCCCCACGGAGTGAAATGATGATGTGGTGTAGAGCAGCGGTAGGTCTCAGAGGACAAGATTACCAGGCTGTACTAGAGCCCACTCATTCAGACCACTGGCCCACGATTCTGACAGCCAGGGGGGTAGTTGATGTACACAAGGGACGAGTGCCTGTACGAGTGTTGAACTGTGGGGAGGAGGAAGCCAGACTACCAAGGTACGCTACCATAGCCAAACTGTTTACATGCTCAGATGACGCCATAACACCTGTAGGTCCCCTGACACAAGCTGACTCAAAAGAGGACGAGACCTCCCAAAAGCAGTTAGAGGATTGGTGCCAGAAACTCCACGTGGGGACTGACTCTACACCCGACTACCAGAAACATGGGGTTTACAGGGTCGTGCAGGAATACGAGCAGGTCTTTAGTAAGAACCCACTAGACTTTGGTAGGATCAAAGGGGTGCAACATCACATACCCACAGGCAGTCATCCTCCCATTAAGGAAAGACATAGGCCTATTCCACCAGCCCATTACCAGCGCACAAAGGACATGCTGAAGGACATGAAGGAGGCAGGCGTCATAAGGGACAGTTGTAGCCCCTGGGCGGCTCCCCTGGTCCTGGTAAGAAAGAAGGATGGCACGATGAGGATGTGTGTGGATTACAGACGGATAAATCAGATAACACACAAGGATGCCTACCCTTTGCCAAGGATAGAGGAATCCCTCGCTGCCTTGAAAGCCTCTAACTACTTTTCTACCCTAGATCTTACTAGTGGCTACTGGCAAGTATCTGTAGCAGAAGAAGATCGGGAGAAGACGGCCTTCACCACCCCAATGGGCCTCTGTGAGTTCAACAGCATGCCATTTGGACTCTGCAATGCCCCCGGGACCTTCCAGAGGCTTATGGAATGCTGCCTAGGGCACCTCAACTTTGAAACCGTCCTGCTCTACCTGGATGATGTCATCGTGTACTCCAAGACCTACGAGGACCACCTGAAACACCTGGCTGAAGTCTTTGAAGCACTATCCCGATATGGAATGAAGTTGAAACCATCCAAGTGCCATCTACTGAAGCCAAAGGTCCAGTACCTAGGTCACGTGGTCAGTGCAGAAGGAGTAGCACCGGACCCAGAGAAGGTCACAGTCATCCAGGAATGGCCCACACCTACTACCGTCCGGGAGGTACGTCAGTTCCTTGGCTTGGTAGGCTACTACAGAAGGTTCATCAAGGGCTACACGAAAATGGCAGCGCCTTTGCAAGAGCTCCTGGTAGGCCACCCAAAGAAGAAAGGAAAGATCTCCGGCCCGCCATTTCACTGGGGAGAAGCAGAAGAACACTCCTTCAGACAAATGAAAGGGGCCTTGACGGGTGAAGAGATCCTAGCCTACCCTGACTACGGTCTGCCATTCGTACTGTACACCGATGCCAGTAATGTGGGACTGGGAGCAGTGCTTTCACAGGTGCAGGGAGGCAAAGAGCGTGTGATTGCTTACGCCAGCAGGAAGCTCAGGCCTACTGAAAGAAACCCAGAGAATTATAGCTCATTCAAGCTAGAGTTCCTGGCCATGGTATGGGCTATCACAGAGCGGTTCAAGCACTACCTGGCAGCCACCAAATTCACTGTCTTCACGGACAACAACCCCCTGACCCACTTGGATACTGCTAAATTGGGTGCCATGGAGCAGCGTTGGGTAGCCCGACTGGCGAATTATGACTTTACTGTCAAGTATCGAGCTGGCCGCAAGAACGGCAACGCAGATGCTCTGTCCAGGATGCCTCACCTAGCAGACGAGGGTGAAGATGTAGATGATCTTGAAGAGATTGAGCTGCCAGCGTTCCATCGCCATGGAGCAAAACAGTGTCGGCAGTCGCGTGCCAACCGCCAAGAGGTGACCCTGAACCCACTACCTCACTACAACTGGAAGGAGACCCAGGAAAATGATCCAGCGGTAGGCTTGGTAAAGAAACTGATCAGCCAGCCGGGCGCCAGCCTTGACAAAGGAGCCCCACCTGAGGCACAGTACCTATGGAAGGAGAGGGGTCGATTATTCATCTATCAAGACAAACTTTACAGGAGCATCATTGACCCGAGGACGCATGAGAAGGTGTGGCAAGTGATTGTACCACAGAAGGATACGAGGATGGTGCTAGAAGCCTATCACAATGGTGCAGGCCACTTTGGTTGGAAGAAACTGGAGGCCCTACTTAAAGTAAGATTCTACTGGGTGGGCATGAGATCTGCCCTAGAGAAGTGTTGTCGAACTGCGGGCCCTGCAATCTTAGAAGAAAAGACCAGCACAGCCAGAGAGCACCACTCCAGCCAATCCAAACTAAACGGCCCCTGGAGATCGTGGCCCTGGACCATGTAAAGTTGGCACCCAGCAGACAAGGCTACAACTACGCTCTCACTATGGTTGACCACTACTCCAGATTCCTGGTGGTAGTACCAGTCAAGGACTTGACAGGTCAAACTGCAGCCAAAGCTTTCCAAACACACTTCTGTCGACCACATGGTTATCCAGACCAAGTGCTCACTGACCAAGGACCAGCCTTTGAAGCTGAAGTGTTTAAGGAGTTTTGTAACCTATACGGCTGCCAGAAGATCCGTACTACGCCTTACCATCCTCAGACCAATGGCATGTGTGAGAAGATGAACCACATCATTCTCGACCTTCTGAAGACGCTCCCACTAGAAGAACGAAGTCAGTGGCCGGAAAAACTGCCCGATCTAGTGGACATGTATAACAACATCCCTGTGAGTTCCACGAACTGCACACCGGCATATCTGATGAGGGCCAGACCAGGGAGATTGCCAGTAGATCTGGAAATGGGAGTTGAGACCCCTGAAGACCATCTACAAGGTGCTGATTGGGATTCCAACCGCCAAGCCCAATACAAGAAAGTACAAGAGTGTGTGGAGCGAAGCCTGACTCAGCAGCGTGAGAAACAAGAAAAGGCCTACAATCGAAAAGCACCTGCTGTTCCTTTGATGCCAGGAGATATAGTTCTCAAAAGGAAGAGAAGACGTCATAAACTTGACAATCACTGGGAAGAAGAACCCTATACTGTGTTACCATCGACGCTTAGCAATGAAAAGACATGCCTTATCAGCAAAGATGGAGGAAAAACAACAGCTGTCGTTTCTAGAGATCGCTTAAAGAAATGTCCTGAACAACTAAGAATCCCTGAAGAAATTCCCAACCCTTTGCCAGTTCAAGAACCAAAAGAAAAGATGATCCATACTGTACTTGGAGATTTCCCAGCAAGTTGGCCTCAATACAATGGAGCAGTAGTTATTCCAGTCATTACATTCCCTCAATCTAGAGAAGTAAGAGAACCAGAAGAACCTGTTCAGAACCTGGAAGAGCCAAATGTAGCTGAAGCAGAAGACCATGCATTGGTATCAATACCCAGTACACCCATTATTCACATTGAGACACATACATCGGGTGGGAGGACACAACCTCAGACAGATGACAGTATAGTACTGCGTAGATCAACCCGCAGCAACTTTGGTCAGCTCCCATTACGCTATAGAGAAAGTACAGTTTAGTTCAAAGTGACGGTATGAAAGGTAATGTTTAACCTGTTTATAGTTAAGTAACGTTTAAGCGAAATGTGCCCACAAGGACTATTGTGAGACCTCCTTAAAATGTTAGACCACTGGTTATGAACTGGCTTTAACCACAAACTTTGCATTGTAAAAAGTTGCCTCCTTGGTATCAACCACAGAGTCTGCCTGTTGAGGGGCATGGCTCTGCACCAACAAGGGGGCACGCCTGTTTATGGGGCCTGCCCTCCAACACTCGGAAGCGGGTACGCCTGTTTATGGGGCCTACCTTACACCACTCTCCTCAGGAGAGGAAGATTGGAGGAAAGGTCTGGGGAATGTGATGGCCCAGCCCTGGTCACCAAAAGGACCGGCGACCTACCTCCTGGAGGTTTTTGGGTGGGGTTCGGACATGTGGGTGGTTGGTGGTGGAATGGTACCTGGTATGTTTAAATGTAAATAATTGCCCCTGTGTGGGAAAAGTTTGTATTTACCTTTTCTCTTGTCTTTGCAGCCCGAGGACGTGCTGATGATAACTAAGGGGGAATGTGGCGCCCCTGACCTGGTCAGGCACCACAGAGTATTGCACCCATGTGGGAGCAATGCTTCCAGGTAATCTCCAAAGGCCAGGATGAGGTGCACACACAAACATATAGTGATCAGGCCTCCCACATCACCAGAGGGGACCCTTGAGTAGCCAGAAGGAGTTAACTTTCAATTCCCAGCTGGGGGTGTGTTCAGGGGCTGGTTGCTAGGAAGCAGGGCAGAGAGAGAGAGGAAGAGGAGAGTCTGGAGGAAGAAGTTGAAGTGTGTGGAAGGGAGCAGAGGAGCTCTCGTGTCAGACAGGTCCTGAGGAGTGCAGTAGCTGAAAGCGGGGGAGAAAGGAGTACCGTGGGTCGGCCTGAAAATCATCCAGAGAGAAGGGTGGCTGAGTACGGAGATCCCGGTATCCGAGCACACAAGGGGAACTAGGTCCCCAGTACAGGCAGCAGATCATCCAGAGCTGCTTAACCTACAGGTGGGGGGGGGTACTTCATGCCCTCACCACGACTACACAGAGCTTGAGCCAAGCAGCAATCACCAGGCCCATAAGGGGACAGGGCCAGAAGCCATCCCACCAAGGCCACGCTGCCGGCAGACGAGCCAGAGAGAGGGGAGCAGGGTGGTAACAGCTTCCCTGGAGGGGTCCTACCACGCTTCAAGCAAAGGATCCTCCTAAAACAGAAAGAGTGCAAGGAAGGCGAGTGGACAGCTACCCTCAGAACGGCCTCCTGGAATTCCTGGTTCCACCTGGTTATCACAGTGTCGCCCGGGCATCTCACCGTGACCTCCAAACAGTGAGTAAACACGTTGAAAGACTTCTTGGACTGTGTTTGAGTCATTCTGCGACCTGTGGTCCCACACACATACACCGGGGCCTGGGGCTTGCCTCACTCTCAGGGGGCTAATATACTGACTGCACCCACCATCAGCCCCAGGCATCCCTTAATCTGCAGTGGCGGTCCCCGCTGACCGCAATACTGAGAGTGGCGTCACGACAATCCTAAAAGAAGGTTCCCTACCTGTGACCAGACTGTTCCATCCACGTGGAGTCCCTGAAGGTACTGCACCGACACATACTAGCGGGGCTTCACACAATCAGTGGTCAAATACAAACATACAGGAACACAGCTATAATAAATATCAGATGCATAATAGAACAAAAGCATAACAAACAGCAAAGATACAGACCATTCAGTAACAATCCAATAAAGTTACTGCCACGATTCAGTTTGGACTGTGCTGTTGCAGAGTTGTATTTGTCACCTGGTCCTGCGGTCAGTCTTTCCCTGTGCTTGGCCGGTGGGAGGAGCCTATTCTTCTGTGCCTCGTTCCCGGGATCATGCCGTTTTATCAGGATGTCTCCTCCATCGGTGCAGTGCCAGTTATAGCCCTGCTCTGCAGCGTACATGCCTGGTCTGTGTAAGTTCTCTTGATTCTTCCTGCTACCTCGTCCGACCTCCCTGACTTCCATCCTGCCCATTCAGTCCGACCTCTCTGACTCCCATCCCCTCCGTCTTGTCTTGCCTTCCAGTCTTCCTCTCCTGCTCCCTGTTTGTTGTTCCATCCTTGTGCCCCCCTCCTAAGGCTTGCTCTCCTGGTTCTCGACCTCTGGCTCGCTCCTGACACTGACTCTGCCCACTCCATTGTACTGTGTGACCTCCCGACTCTGACTCTGCTTGTACAACTTCTCTGAGTAATCAATATGTGATTACTCCTGTGACACTTTGTGGGTCCATAGTCCTGTTACACACACCAGTATTCTGGCTTCCCCTAGCGGTGACTTTACAGTTACATATCAGGAAATATAACAGATTAGTGATAAGAAATGGGGCACTGAGAAATAAGGGAAAAGTAAATCTATCATAGGCACAAAGCTTTCTGGAGAGACAGATATACTAAAGGAAGAGGGAAGACATATGTATCAGGGTGCTTCGCCCTTGTTAGGGGTGCTTCACACACAGCGAGCTCGCTGCCGAGATCGCTGCTGAGTCACGCTTTTTGTGACGCAGCAGTGACCTCATTAGCGATCTCGCTGTGTGTGACACTGAGCAGCGATCTGGCCCCTGCTGCGAGATCGCTGCTCGTTACACACAGCCCTGGTTCGTTTTCTTCAAAGGCGCTCTCCCACTGTGACACACAGATCGCGGTGTGTGACAGCAAGAGAGCGACAAATGAAGCGAGCAGGGAGCAGGAGCCGGCGTCTGGCAGCTGCGGTAAGCTGTAACCAAGATAAACATCGGGTAACCAAGGTGGTTACCCGATATTTACCTTAGTTACAGCCTCCGCCGCTCTCACGCTGCCTGTGCTGCCGGCTCCGGCTCTCTGCACATGTAGCTGCTGTACACATCGGGTTAATTAACCCGATGTGTACTGTAGCTAGGAGAGCAAGGAGCCAGCGCTAAGCAGTGTGCGCGGCTCCCTGCTCTCTGCACATGTAGCTGCATTACACATCGGGTTAATTAACCCGATGTGTACTGTAGCTAGGAGAGCAAGGAGCCAGCGCTCAGTGTGTGCGGCTCCCTGCTCCCTGCACACACAGCTAAGCGGTGTGCGCTGGTAACTAATGTAAACATCGGGTAACCATACCCGATGTTTACCTTAGTTACCAGTGTCCGCAGCTTCCAGACGCCGGCTCCGTGCAAGCGCAGCGTCGCTTGCACGTCGCTGCTGGCTGGGGGCTGGTCACTGGTCGCTGGTGACATCTGCCTGTTTGACAGCTCACCAGCGACCATGTAGCGATGCAGCAGCGATCCTGACCAGGTCAGATCGCTGGTCGGATCGCTGCTACATCGCTAAAGTGTGAAGGTACCCTTAGTATGAAGCAGTGAACTAGTTACAAGATAAGACACTTTAAAAGTAATCTGTTAGCTGGTTTTGGCTACCTCATCTGAGAGCAGCATAATGTAGGTAAAGAGACACTGATTCTGACGATCGCTTAGTTTACTAGGTGAAGTGGTTCTGACACAATCAGAGCTTTTAGATTTAGCATGTAGCAGAGTTTTTTTTTATTGATCAACAACTGTTCTCAATCAACCCAAAAGACCCATAAACATCACAGCTTATTATTTTTAGAAGTTGGAATGGTTTTTTTTAGATTTGTCTATCTTAGGAGGATATCTGTTTGTGCAGTTGTAACGGTGGGCAGGGGGCGCCTCAGCAGTAGTCGCGGTCCCATGCCCGGAGGGCACCAAGCGCACCCCGGCCACGGCCGTCACAGAAAACACGGGAGCACATGGATCAAGCAGTAAGGGGAATATGGAGGGATATGGAGGGCTGGGAATCATCCCACAGGGAAATACCTGGTTTCTCCAGCACAGTGGTCCTCTCCTGATCACCGTCATCGTCCTTAGCAACAAAGAATCGGCCAAGATAACCAGGCAACTTAAACAGATTTTCTTTATTAAAGCTGTACATTAACGCCATCTTTCTCTCTTTCTCACCTCTAGAAGGTGCGTATTGTTACAGGCTTTGAGACCGGTCACCATGACCTCACACAGGTAGTTCAGGGCCGCCACGGAAATGAGCTACTAGATACAGTGCCCTCGAACACTACTCCACACCATAGTACCAAAAAGGTGCCCGTAGGGCTTACCCCTATTTGCCGCACTGCTCCCCAGCAAGCCACAATCTTTCCTAAGACTTTCTCAGGCCTCCAGCTGCAGGAACCTGTGCCAGCCTCAGGGACTCAGTAGAGTGGTCCAAATTGTGTCTCTCTTGGCAGCTCCCTCTCTCCTGTGTCTCCTTCTTTACTCCATCAGAGGTGTCCCACTTTCCTTCATTCTGGTTTCTTTCTCGTCCCCTTGCTCCTGCTCTGTTTTGTGTCCCAAACTTAACTAACTTCAACCGTCTCTATCTGCACACCACTGTAACTTTATCTCCACTTTCCTTGTTACAAGTTCCACATAGCCAGTGACTTTGCTGCTCCACAGGCCTGAGGCCTGAGGCCTGACTCCGACCCAGGCTGGGCCCTAACTGACGTTGCAACAGAAACACAGTCTCTTTACCTATGCACCAGCAACTTCCTTATAGGCTAATTTCAAATTCCCAACTATCTGTTACCAGGCAGATTTAGCCTTCAACTGCATACCTATGCCTGTTAACGAAAAAAGGAGGGGAGCCAGCACTGCTTATGAATGGCATGCAACAATGAAGAAATAAAAAGTGTAATATTCACAAATTCATTCCTACTGTAACAATTCAATGAGATTTTTAGCAAATGATTGATCAATGATTTGAGCTCACCTGCCCCGTCACGGCAAATCTCTATAGGGGGGTCCCTAATGCTATATTATAAATTATTATGTGCCATAAGGTCTCATATAATGAGCAGGACCATATGAAAACACCACTTACCCGAGACATGTCTGAACCGCTCCCATGCTGCCAGGACTGACAACCGTGAATAAAGGCAGCCCATGTGCCAGTGTGTGTGGCAGAACCACACACACCAGCACAATGTCAGGACTGGCTCTCACAGTGCCAGACCAGCAAACATGGATGAGGGCAGAACAAGGTTCAGGCAGGTGGTGTTTAAATAATGATGCCTTTGAGCAGGAGGCGGTGGCTGTGTGTGAACAAGCACCAAACTGAATTTTGATGGCGACAGAAGGAATTTGCAAACCACACTGGGCGTGCACGGCATGGTGGCGGTCAACCACCTGACCAGCAAATGAAAAAAGGAGGGGAGCCAGCACTGCTTATGAATGGCATGCAACAATGAAGAAATAAAAAGTGTAATATTCACAAATTCATTCCTACTGTAACAATTCAATGAGATTTTTTGCAAATGATTGATCAATGATTTGAGCTCACCTGCCCCGTCACGGCAAATCTCTATAGGGGGGTCCCTAACGCTATATAATAATACCCAGTGTGGTTTGCAAATTCCTTCTGTCGCCATCAAAATTCAGTTTGGTGCTTGTTCACACACAGCCACCGCCTCCTGCTCCAAGGCATCATTATTTAAACACCACCTGCCTGAACCTTGTTCCGCCCTCATCCATGTTTGCTGGTCTGGCACTGTGAGGGCCAGTCCTGACATTGTGCTGGTGTGTGTGGTTCTGCCACACACACTGGCACCTGGGCTGCCTTTATTCGCGGTTGTCAGTCCTGGCAGCATGGGAGCGGTTCAGACATGTCTCGGGTAAGTGGTGTTTTCATATGGTCCTGCTCATTATATGAGACCTTATGGTACAATATTAATTTATAATATAGCGTTAGGGACCCCCCTATAGAGATTTGCCGTGACGGGGCAGGGGGGCTCAAATCATTGATCAATCATTTGCAAAAAATCTCATTGAATTGTTACAGTAGGAATGAATTTGTGAATATTACACTTTTTATTTCTTCATTGTTGCATGCCATTCATAGGCAGTGCTGGCTCCCCTCCTTTTTTCCTATGCCTGTTCCTAGTGTCAGTGTCCTACTCTTGGGTGACATCAAGTGGTTGCCCCATAAAACTAGACATAATTGTAACAATACATTAATAACCCCATACAACACATTGAATACATGCTTCACAACTATGTGATGTCTTCAGGGAGGCATCTTCTCTCTCTCTGGGGTTGCGAACACTCTCTTACACAGGTAACTATTACAGTGCAGAATTATTAGGCAACTTAATAAAAACCAACTACTGTATATTCCCATCTCACTTGTTTATTTTCATCAGGTAAACCAATATAACTGCACAAAATTTAGAAATAAACATTTCTGACATGCAAAAGCAAAACCCCAAAAAATTAGTGACCAATATAGCCACCTTTCTTTATGATGACACTCAACAGCCAACCATCCATAGATTCTGTCAGTCGCTTGATCTGTTTACGATCAACATTGCGTGCAGCAGCCACCACAGCCTCCCAGACACTGTTCCGAGAGGTGTACTGTTTTCCCTCCCTGTAGATCTTACATTTTATGAAGGACCACAGGTTCCCTATGGGGTTCAGATCAGGTGAACAAGGGGGCCATGTCATTATTTTTTCATCTTTTAGACCTTTACTGGCCAGCCACGCTGTGGAGTAGTTGGATGCATGTGATGGAGCATTGTCCTGCATGAAAATCCTGTTTTTCTTGAATGACACCGACTTCTTCTTGTACCACTGCTTGAAGAAGTTGTCTTCCAGAAACTGGCAGTAGGTCTGGGAGTTGAGCTTCACTCCATCTTCAACCCGAAAAGGTCCCACAAGTTCATCTTTGATGATACCAGCCCATACCAGTACCCCACCTCCACCTTGCTGGCGTCTGAGTCGGAGTGGAGCTCTCTGCCATTTACTGATCCAGTCTCTGGTCCATCCATCTGGCCCATCAAGAGTCACTCTCATTTCATCAGTCCATAAAACCTTTGAAAAATCAGTCTTAAGATATTTCTTGGCCCAGTCTTGACGTTTTATCTTATGTTTCTTGTTCAATGGTGGTCGTTTTTCAGCCTTCCTTACCTTGGCCAGGTCCCCGAGTATGGCACACTTTGTGCTTTTTGATACTCCAGTAACGTTGCAGCTCTAAAATATGGCCAAACTGGTGGCAAATGACATCTTGGCAGCTTCACGATTGATTTTCCTCAATTCATGGGCAGTTATATTGCGCCTTTTTTCCCAACACGCTTCTTGCGACCCCCTGTTGGCTACTTGCCATGAAACGCTTGATTGTTTGGTGATTACGCTTCAAAAGTTTGGCAATTACAAGACTGCTGCATTCCTCTGTAAGACATCTTACAATTTTGGACTTTTCAGAGCCCGTCAAATTTCTCTTCTGACCCATTTTGCCAAAGGAAAGGAAGTTGTCTAATAATTAAGCACAAATTATATAGGGTGTTGCTGTCATTGCACCACACCCCTCCTCATTACAAAGATGCACATCACCTGATTTACTTAATTGGTAGTTGGCTCTCAAGCCTATACAACTTGGAATAGGACAACATGTATAAATCATAAAATATTTTCCAGGAATCTGTTTTTTCCCCATAGACTTCTATTAGCGGCGGATTTGACTGATGGCCCTGCGTTACATCCACCGCGTGACGGATCCGTCACATTTACTGTCTGACCGTTAAGCGGAAGCAATGCTGAATGTAACATTTTTTGTGTGCGGTGGATCATTTTTTTTTACTGTGAGCATGCGCACAGTAAAAAACCATGATCTACTGTAAATTCAGTTCCAGCGGCCGGAACGATCAGCTGATCGGCCGGCGGCTGCCTTTTGTGAACGATCAGCTGATCGCCTGGCAGCCGCCTTTTGTGAGCGATCAGTTGATTAGCCGGCGGTCGCCTTTTCTGAATGATCAGCTGATCGTTTACAAAAGGCCGCCGCCAACCAATCAGCTGATCGTTCACAAAAGCCGGACGCCGGTAAAACAGTAAAAAAAAAGCAAAAAAAAAAAACAACGGATCATTTTTTGCAGCATCAGTCACATCAGTTGTGCCACTATCTGCAACGCATCTGTTGCTTCAGTCACACAACTGATTGTGACGGATGCAAAACAATGCAAGTGTGAAAGCAGCCTTACTGAGCTGTTTGCTGTCATTTTGATATAATCAATGTTTTCTCTAATGCAGATCTAGCAGTTAGGCTGGAGTCACGCTAGTGTCTCCATCTCTTCTATTGTCAGCCTGTGCATATATCACATTGCGCTTGGATGTCATTTGAGCGCAGTCCGAAGTTTCACGAGCACCCATAGACTGTTATGGGTGCAAGTAATGATAGACTCGCAGATAATCCGTGATTTTTTCCTCAGTCCAATTAAGGCTGAGGAAAAACTTGCAGATCTGAGCTGCAGCATTGTCTTACATGGGGCCGAGTGCAATGCAAGATTTTCTCACTTGTGCCAGTCATAGGCCAGTATGACTCAAGCCTTACTGGAGGGCTAGTTGCACACACTTCCCAACTTTGTTCTTCAATTTGTAAGAACAGAAAGAGACAAATTATGCATGTGTGACACCCTGGGCAAGCCAGGGGTCACAGGTCATCACACCACCACACCCTACATCCCAGTTAGGAACACCAAAGCTACTAAAATCCTTGCTGCCTTCCTCCAGGGGCTGATGTTCACACCAGGGGGTGGGCCAGGTGGTTGGCTCCGCCCACCGAGGAGTACACAGCCCTGGAGGCGGGAAGAACCAGCCAGTCAAGTGAGGGAAGTGGAAGTGAGAGGAGTTAAGCTAGAGGAGCTAAGTGACAGTGAAGTGGTAGTGGAGCAAAGAAGAAAAGGAGCAAAAGTGAGCGTAGAAAGACCTGAAGTTAGTCCAGCTAAGTGCAGGACAGGTCAGCAAGGTCAGCAACAGCGGTGATCGTCTGGAGGGGGACTGCTCGGAGGTTGCTGGAAGGACCGCGGACGGGTAGTGGCCCAGCGGTCTGGAGCAGTATACGAAGGACAGTCAGCACCAGGGCAGGGGCCTCTCGGACCCCGGCAAGGCTAGGAGTCGCCATAATTTGCCGAATCCGTCAGTGAAGGGGACGTCGATCCCCCAACAACCAAGTCCCGACTGAAGGCAAAAGTCCAACCATTAAGGAGGAACACCGCCACCGCCAGAGCACCAGTTCCTCAGGGCCAGCGTCTGTGGGCAAAAGAGGGCTCCTCCGGCCCATATCCAAGCCGGGGAGCGGGTTACCGGTGGGAACCCATCGCTACCAACAGAGAAACACTAGGTGCAGGTCAAAGGGACATCACCGTTACCTACTGGGAGAGCAAGTGCAGCCGTCCGTGGGAACCGTCTTTCCAGCCGTGTGGTTTACCGTAAAACTGTGTCAACGTCTCAGGCTGAGTGAGTACCACAGTGCCGCAAGGCACAGCGCTGCCCCGCGTCCCTGCGCCCACCAGGCCCTGCACCTTCCACACCATCACTGGGCCCCGGGATCACCAACCCCTACCCACGGAGGGGCAACACATCACCTGGCTGCTCCGCATCACCACTCCCGGGATCCCCATATTGAGCAGCGGTGGTGCTACAAATCACCACAACCGTGGGTGGCGTCATGGACAATAAGCAATCCCCACACCCAACAAACCCCCTTTCACTCACGGGCGAGGAGCGCCGCTAGAGTCCCCGGGATCCGGCCCACCGAGCAGCAGCAGGCCGCAGTGGCCGCGGCGGCCGGACCCGAGCAGCAGTGGGAGAGCGCAGCGTCCCCTCCTCCGCCCTCGACAACTTGGCGTCACGAACAGGATCTTACCGCTCTGCCGTTGGGTAGAGGTGCGCCTTGTGACCGCCGGAGGTATCCGGCTGAAAATTTCCAGAAGTCGCCATCTTTGGCGCAAAAAGTTCCCGCTCGAGCGTCTTCTCGAGTAGCAGAGGCGCGAAGGCCAAAACTCCGCCCCAAGAGAGGTGTGGCCGGAAAGAAGCTAAGGGGGACGCGATGGCGGCTGGATGCATGTGAGGTGGCTAAAAAAGCAGGGACACCAGGACCCTGTGGCCATCTTGTTGCTAGTTCCTGGGAAGCACGACTGCCGAGATGTCCGCTCCAGCTAATAACAGCGAGACCTGTTACGAGGGGGACCCGGGGAAGCGTGCCAAGATGGGAAATGGACAGCTTCCGCCGGTCAAGGTCCACTGTGCGGTGTAAGGGACCGCTGCTATGGTCAGGAAAGAGTGAGCGGGTTGCTACTAGTGATCGTCTGGAACGTCACAGACGATCTATGTACACCGGTACGCCCTTACCCGTGAGGGTTGTATGGCTCGGGGCTTCTCGTACGGTGTACCTGTTGCACGGGGACGCACAGAGGTGCCTACGCACGTGTGCCAGCGGGAGTCACAGGATATGGCACGAGGGTAGAACAGAGGTGCCCACGCACGTGTGCTTTCAATAACCAGGTGAGTCCGGTGGAGACTCGAGGAGCTCACCTGGGACAGGAACACGGCCTGTTGAAGGAGATACTGCCGGAGCAGCAAGGCAGGAACACGGCCTGCAAACCAGGTGCTGCCTGAGCAGCAAGGGCAAAGCCCACGAAAGACAATGACATCTGTACAGTGGCGTGGCAGCACGCTGCCAGACATCCAAACATAGAAGGACGGTCGCGCACCGCCATGATGGCAGGGGGAGCTTTTAAGGAGGTGCAGCTCCACCCAAAGGCGGGCGCAAGACGGGCGTGACTCAATCAGGGTTCGTGACGTCCTGGCCCAGCCAGTCAGGATTCAGCACATCACCAGCGTCGTCATGGGGCCGTGTGATATCAGTGAGCGAATCAGAAGACGTCACGTGGAGCACATGCTCATCCTCCTGCCTCTGGGTCATAAAGGCGGGATCCCCGGTTTCACAATGTGCAGAGACATGGGAAGTCTTGCTGCTTCCCTGAGCATCTATTCTTTGCACACTGCGCAACTTCCCAGAGCCTCTGTGATGCTGAGCAGGAGAGCTCGTGGCAGGCAAGGGATGGGAGACCGCTCCATTCCCTGCAAGTGGAGAACCACTAGGTGTCACCCTTCTGCTGTGTCTCAGAGAAGGCAACTCCTGCAGACTGCACAGTCTCCCAGACCTTTGGTGCTGCTGAGCAGTAGGGCTCGTGGCCGACAAGGAATGGGGGACCACCTCATTCCTTGCAACAAGAGAGCCACGACGTGTAACAGAGACCCCCGCGCTCGGCACGGCGATGTGGTTGAGGGACCGGACCATCCCGCTGAGTAATCGTCTGCAGGCCCATATGCAACTCCTCCTGGAGGAGTGGGAGACCGACATGGCGGATGTGGTGGCTGCTATGTGGAGACGCGAGGCAGAACAGGATTTGGAGGAGCGGGTAAGCGACCCACGCCCCTGTATTCCTGAGGGATCGGCCATTGGAGCTGAGGGGCCCGGCCGGCTTCTGCTCACCCTGCCTCTCTCCCCGCTACCTGTGATAGATGCTGCCGCTCCGCCATTAGGCCCGCTACCCGCCCAACCGGTAGCGATACCCTGCCCAGCCGCTCCGGCGGACTGGCCGGCTGCAGATGTCCAGGACGGCCCTGAAGTGCATCAGGGGGAACCGCTAGGACCGCGGCCCCTTAACAGCATGGTGCCAGAAGTCCCAGCAGTGACTGTGCCAGACCCTGAGCCTGGAACCGTGGCCTGGATGAAGGCCCGGGTGATTCCATTCCACCGGCGTCAGCAGGATCAGATCTTCCGGATGATGGAGCAGTGGACCAACGAGGTGGAGGAGCTGTTTACAATTGCCCCGATGTATGGAGGGGAAATGGATGTAGCAGAGTCGACTGGTGACCCACGTCCCTATGTCCTACCAGGACCGGCCGCTGTGGCTGAGGGGCCCGGCCTAGTCTCGGCCTATGCATCACCCTTGCTGTTACTTATGGGGCGCCTTAGTGTAAGCTCGCCTAATCTGCTGCTCCGTGTTACCGCAGGAGGGTCTGAAATGCTGGATGCTGGAGGCCAGGAAGCCGCGACAGCTGGCGGCAACCCGCCTGACGCAGAAACAAGAGATGACGACTCCGGCCCTAGTCTCGGGTCCGCTGCTGAGTTTGAAGAGGCAAGTGAGCGTTCCCGTTATGTAGAAGACCCCGTGGTTGTCCATACCCCGCGTACCGGTGGAAATGGGTACCGGGTACCCCTGTCACAGCAGGCATGTCAGTGCATGTTTGATATGCTGGTGGCGGAGGATGGGGCCGCCTAGGCAGAAGAATCGGAGTAGGGCAGCGGAGCACCATTGTCCAATCCCCGTTGGGACCACCTTTGTGTTTGTTGAAAAAGTTAGTTGAAAATGATAAGCAAAATAAAATAACCGAAGTTTAACCAGATTCACAGTGATTGAACCGGCCGGAGCCGGCACCGTTGTCCCCGTGGGGACTGTTTAAAAAAGTTTAGCATGGGAACTATCTATGGACAAGCCCGTGAACTTGCAGGGCACCCACAAACGTTAAGTGGCTTGTAAATAAGTTGTTTGCCGTTACCGTTTCCGCAATGCCGCCTCCGGAGAGGCAGGTTGGAGGGAGGGCCCTCAGCAGAGCAGGCTGGGGCCCAGCCACCAAAGGAACTGGTGGCTACCCTCTGGAGGGGAAGGACAGATCTCGCTCGGGTAACTTGTGCTGGACTGTGGGTCAGGGGGTGCTGCCTGGGCTTTTGGGGCAGCATCAGGGCCAGGTTGCTTGGGTGGGAGAGAGCGGAAACCGTACCAGTAAAACCGTTTAGTAACGTTTAAGAAATGTGCCTCCCGTTCTGGGATGATGTTATGCTTTACATGTTATCTTTTTACATTTTACAGAAAATAAAACCGGTGTTGGACGGGCAGCCCGCAGACGGTCTGCATTTTGCTAAGGGGGAATGTGACGCCCTGGGCAAGCCAGGGGTCACAGGTCATCACACCACCACACCCTACATCCCAGTTAGGAACACCAAAGCTACTAAAATCCTTGTTGCCTTCCTCCAGGGGCTGATGTTCACACCAGGGGGTGGGCCAGGCGCTTGGCTCCACCCACTGAGGAGTACACAGCCCTGGAGGCGGGAAGAACCAGCCAGTCAAGTGAGGGAAGTGGAAGTGAGAGGAGTTAAGCTAGAGGAGCTAAGTGAAAGTGAAGTGGTAGTGGAGCAAAGAAGAAAAGGAGCAAAAGTGAGCGTAGAAAGACCTGAAGTTAGTCCAGCTAAGTGCAGGACAGGTCAGCAAGGTCAGCAACAGCGGTGATCGTCTGGAGGGGGACTACTCGGAGGTTGCTGGAAGGACCGCGGACGGGTAGTGGCCCGGCGGTCTGGAGCAGTATACGAAGGACAGTCAGCACCAGGGCAGGGGCCTCTCAGACCCCGGCAAGGCTAGGAGTCGCCATAATTTGCCGAATCCGTCAGTGAAGGGGACGTCGATCCCCCAACAACCAAGTCCCGACTGAAGGCAAAAGTCCAACCATTAAGGAGGAACACCGCCACCGCCAGGGCACCAGTTCCTCAGGGCCAGCGTCTGCGGGCAAAAGAGGGCTCCTCCGGCCCATATCCAAGCCGGGGAGCGGGTTGCCGGTGGGAACCCATCGCTACCAACAGAGAAACACTAGGTGCAGGTCAAAGGGACATCACCGTTACCTACTGGGAGAGCAAGTGCAGCCGTCCGTGGGAACCGTCTTTCCAGCCGTGTGGTTTACCGTAAAACTGTGTCAACGTCTCAGGCTGAGTGAGTACCACAGTGCCGCAAGGCACAGCGCTGCCCCGCGTCCCTGCGCCCACCAGGCCCTGCACCTTCCACACCATCACTGGGCCCCGGGATCACCAACCCCTACCCACGGAGGGGCAACACAACACCTGGCTGCTCTGCATCACCACTCCCGGGATCCCCATATTGAGCAGCGGTGGTGCTACAAATCACCACAACCGTTGGTGGCGTCACAGACACTAAACCATCCCCACACCCAACAATCCCCTTTCACTCACGGGCGAGGAGCGCCGCTCGAGAACCCCCGGGATCCGGCCCTCCGCTTGAGCCACCACTGAGCAGCAGCAGCCGGACCCGAGCAGAGGGGTGAGCGAGGTGCCGGCACCCTCCTCCCCGCCCGCGACACATGCATACTACACCGTGGCAAATTTTGACCACACCCCTAGCCACATCTCAAGCCGCACACATTTGACATTTCTTTCTACCTTGGCAAGAGATGTCAGAGGAGGTAGGGGCAATGAGGAACATTCATCAGATGCTGAGACTGCAGGGCGTAGGCCTAAATCTGGGACTGCTGTATCCAGGACAGTTGGGAATAGAGATGAGCGGTTCGATTCACGGGACTCCTCGTGAGGGCCCGAATCCCTTACCCTTCTGATGCCTAATGCAGCTTTTGATCAGCCAGGACTGGCGGTACATCATCTGTTCGTCATGCATATCTCTAGTTGGGAGCTATGGATTTTTTCTTTTTTATTTATTTTTTTTATTCTTTCACATTTATAGCAGCCAGAACTTTCTCATTTTTATGTAAGCTTCGATAAATAACACTTTGCATAAATACAGGTGTCTGCACCAAACGACTCAATAACAATGTCCTCTAATTATTGCATTTTTGCTGCATTTTTTTATGCCTTTCCCCCTTTTTTTTGGTGCAGATGTGAAACTGTTTTTTATAGTATAGAAATGATTTGATTCTGCAATTAAAAAAGTAATTGTGCTACATGCATTTTTTTAGACTCCGCATAGAAACCTCAAAAAAGCACCGAAACCGTACCGTTTAACGGCATTTTTAGACTCACAGTGGGTGAAATTTTCATGGAATCTCATCCACTTTGCTTGAACAGTTAAACACAGCAGAATTTATATGCAAAAAAGAAAAGCAGCAGAAAAAAATGCACCATTTACACTATATTGTCACGCTCCCCGGGTCCTCGGCTCCCCTCCCCGGGTCCTCAGCCCCGCTCCCCGGCTCACCTGCCACGCTCCCCTCGTCCCAGCCTCCGGTGCCCGTCCTCCATAGGTCCTCTGGTCGCCGATCCCGGCGTCCGACATCTTCCCAGGCCCTGGCCGGCTCCCCTGCGTCCTCCTCGCAGCCTCCTTCCCTGGCTTCTGGCACCCGGGCCGCGCGCATGCGCATTAGGGCACGCGCGCGGTCACTGACCCTTTCTTAAAGGGCCAGCGTCCAGTAACAGGAAATGAGGTTAGTCAGGTTCAGGGTATAAAGGGGGTTCTTGTCCAAGGGGGCGGGGCCTGATCTTCGTGTTCCCTGAGCTAGGAGTCAGGTCTCCTGGTGTTTATGTGCCTGTACTCACCTATCTCTCTTTGTAGAGCCGTACCTGCCTCGCCATCCAGTCTGCCGTATCCCGAACCCCGCACGCTGTCCGTCTGCCATCCGACAGCACCTGCCATCTCGGATCCCTGCGGTGACCCGTCATCTTGCTCCAGAGGTTCCGGACTCCGCCTGATATCATCTCGGCCTCCGAACCTGAGCTACGTCACCAAGACTACCTTCTGTGACTCCGTGGTCCCAGGGACTCCTCCGCTGTCTTCACTTGCACGGACTATCCTGCTGCCCTTCAGTGCTTCAGCTGCCGGACTCCCTACCTCCATCTTAGAGTTCGGTCCAGTGGATCCACCTCCTGGGTCTGCCCGACCGCCCGGCCGTGACAGTAAGATCAGGCCATGGATCCCGCTGCTGCACTAATGGCCCTGCAAGAGGAACTCCAACGCCAGCGTGAAGTCCAGACCCGCATGCTGCAATTCATGACCTCCGTGGACACCCGCCTGTACACATTACAAGCATCAATGACGCCTGCGGCACCCAGGTCCCCCGCCAGGCAAGCCATGGCTCCCGTACCAGTGGCAGCCTCTTCAGATGCTTCCCGACTCCGTTTGGCGTCACCTCCTCGGTATGCTGGAGATCCCAAGACCTGCAGGGGCTTCATAAACCAATGTTCCCTTCACTTCACGCAGCTGCCACATCTGTTCGCCTCCGACCAAGCCAAGGTCGCCTTTATAATGTCCCACCTAGAGGGCGAGGCGCTGGCGTGGATGAACCCCTTGTGGGAGAAGGAGGACCCCATGACCAAGGATCTTCAACAGTTCCTACAGGCCTTCCGCAGTACCTTTGACGAGCCAGGACGCGCCTCTGCCTCTGCTTCATCACTCCTCCGCCTACGTCAAGGGACACTGACGGTGGGTCAATACGCCATCCGTTTCCGCACTTTGGCTTCAGAACTCGGGTGGAATAATGAGGCCCTAACAGCCGCCTTCTGGGAAGGACTCTCGAGTCGCATCAAGGATGAGTTGGCGGGTCGGGACGTGCCCTCCACCCTAGATGCACTGATCGCCCTAGCAACTCGTGTGGACATACGTTTTCAGGAGCGCTCCAAAGAGCTATCTCGGGAGAGACGCCCGGTACGGCATTCTCCTCCTCCGCAGAAGTCCTCCGTTCCTCAGTCATCAACAGCTGGGATTCCCGTCCACGAGCCCATGCAGATCGACCGAGTGCGGCAGTCTGAACGACGTCGAGCAGAGCGGCTCGCCCAGGGCCTCTGCTTTTACTGTGGTGAGGACACCCACCTGCTACGCTCCTGTCCAGAGAGGCCGGGAAACTCCAAAGCCTAGGGTTGGTAGGAGAGGCAACCCTAGGTGCTGGGACCCTCTCTGACCCAGTTACATGGACAGTGCAAGTGACCACGGGAGAGACGCGGTTCACGGCTGATGCCTACCTCGATTCCGGGGCAGCAGGCAATTTCATCCAGCAGGCCACGGTGGACAAGTACCGGGTGCCTGTCATGCCACTCGACAAACCCCTAGTGATTGCCTCGGTGGATGGGAGGCCTCTCTCTGATACCATCTCCTTGATCACCAGGCCTGTCGAACTACGCATCGGTGCTCTTCACACCGAGAACATCGCTCTCTACGTTCTCCCACACATGTCCCACCAGATCCTGTTGGGACTCCCATGGTTGCGGACACATGAACCATCGGTTAGCTGGGGTACTGGCGAAGTCACCCGTTGGGGCTCTTCGTGTCATGAGAGGTGCCTGAAGTCCATACCACCCCTCCGACGACCTCCGGTTCCTGAGACCCTAACGGGGCTGCCTTCGGCCTATTGGTCCTTTGCCGATGTCTTTGACAAAAAGGAATCCGAGGTACTGCCGCCACATCGTCCATACGATTGTGCCATTGACCTGCTTCCAGGGACAACCCCACCTAGAGGACGGATATATCCTTTATCTCCAGCCGAAACCAGGGCCATGTCAGATTACATCTCAGAGAGCCTAGCAAGAGGGTTCATTCGGAGATCCTCCTCTCCTGCTGGAGCAGGTTTCTTCTTTGTCAAGAAGAAAGAGGGCGACTTACGCCCATGCATAGACTACCGGGGTCTCAACCAAATCACCGTGAAAAACAAATACCCCCTGCCGCTCATTCCCGAATTATTTGACCGGCTTAGAGGAGCTCGTGTGTTCACCAAGCTGGATCTTCGGGGTGCTTACAATCTGGTACGCATCCGCTCTGGTGACGAATGGAAAACCGCGTTTAATACGCGCGATGGACATTATGAGTACTGCGTGATGCCCTTCGGTCTGTGTAACGCTCCTGCCGTCTTCCAAGAACTGGTGAACGACGTGTTTCGGGACCTTCTCTACATCTGTGTGGTTGTTTATCTAGATGACATCCTTGTCTTCTCTCCGGACCTCCAAACCCACAGAGAAAACGTACAGCTGGTCTTACAAAGACTGAGAGAGAATCGCCTGTACGCAAAGTATGAGAAGTGTGTCTTTGAGCAGTCTTCCCTCCCCTTTCTGGGGTACATCATCTCTGATACTGGACTGCAGATGGACCCCAAGAAGGTCTCCGCCATCATCAACTGGCCTCCGCCTTCTGGACTGAAGGCAATCCAACGCTTCCTGGGATTCGCCAACTACTACCGCCAGTTTATCCCGCACTTCTCTGCCTTGACCGCTCCTCTCTCCGCTTTGACCAAAAAGGAGGCTAATCCTAAGGACTGGTCACCTGCGGCAGACGCCGCATTTTGTTCTTTGAAGCGAGCATTCGCCTCCGCCCCTGTACTCCACCGACCGGAGTTAAACCGCCAGTTCACCTTGGAGGTGGATGCCTCCTCCTCAGGAGCCGGAGCAGTGCTCATGCAAAAATCCTCCTCCGGGAAGATGGTGACCTGCGGTTTCTTCTCTAAGAGCTTCTCAGCACCCGAACGTAATTACACCATCGGTGACCGAGAACTACTGGCGGTCAAACTGGCTCTGGAGGAGTGGCGCTACCTCCTGGAAGGAGCAGTGTACCCCGTGATTATCTACACGGACCACAAAAACCTGGAATACCTGCGGTCCGCTCAGCGACTGAACCCACGGCAAGCCAGGTGGTCCTTATTCTTTGCCAGGTTTGACTTCCAGCTCCACTTCCGACCAGCGGACAAGAATGTACGCGCTGATGCCTTGTCTAGGTCTCTCATGCCCATGGAACAGGAGGAAGAGACTATCCAGCCTATCATCTCTCCTAGCAAGATTGTTCCGGTGGCTCCTGTCACTCTGGCCCAGATACCACCTGGGAAGACCTATGTCTCGGAGACCGACAGGCTAACGGTCTTACACTGGGGTCATACCTCAAAAACAGCCGGCCATGCAGGCCAGAAGAGAACATGGGGTGCAATTGTACGCCATTACTGGTGGCCATCTCTTCGCACGGACGTCGCCGCCTTTGTCTCTGCCTGCTCCTCTTGTGCCAGAAACAAGACGCCCAAACACCTCCCACATGGCCGCCTTCTGCCTCTGCCGATACCTTCGATTCCGTGGCAACACATAGCAATGGACTTTATTACGGACTTGCCATTGTCATCCGGGCACACAGTCATATGGGTCGTGGTGGACCGGTTCTCAAAAATGGCCCATTTCGTTCCTATGGCTGGACTGCCCTCTGCTCAGGAACTCGCGGACGCTTTTATACAACACATCTTCCGCTTGCATGGCTTTCCATTACACATCGTATCAGACAGAGGAACTCAGTTCACCTCCCGCTTCTGGAGGGCTCTCTGTAACCATCTGGGAGTGACTCTGGACTTTTCATCTGCATACCATCCTCAGTCTAATGGCCAAGTAGAGAGGGTCAATCAAATCTTGACCTCATTTCTACGTCACTATGTTAACGCCCATCACGACGACTGGTCCGCTCTTCTACCTTGGGCTGAATTCTCCCACAACCGCCACATCAGTGAGTCGTCCTCCAGCTCTCCCTTCCATGTTGTTTACGGACTTCAGCCTTCCATCCCATTGCCTGTATCCCCCTCTTCGGATGTCCCTGCTGCAGATACAGTAGCCCGTGACTTTGCCACCATTTGGGACTCTGTCAAGGTGTCTCTAGGACGTGCTTCCCTGCGGATGAAGAGACACGCAGACAAGAAACGCCTGGATCCTCCGTGTTTCTCTCCTGGAGACCTCGTCTGGCTTTCTTCCCAGTACGTCCGCCTGAAGATACCTTCATACAAGCTGGGTCCTCGCTACATTGGGCCGTTTAAAGTCCTCACCAGGATCAATGAGGTCTCCTACAAGCTGCAGCTCCCGGACACGATGAGGATACCCAACTCGTTCCACGTCTCCCTGCTCAAGCCGGTGGTCCTTGGTCCCTTCTCCGCTGCTGCCAGTCCAGCTCCTCCACCTATTGCCGATGATGACATCTATGCGGTAAGGGATATCGTGGCCATGAAGACCGTACGAGGTCGGCAGTTCTTCCTGGTGGACTGGGAAGGGTATGGTCCTGAGGATAGGTCCTGGGAGCCCAGGGAGAACGTAGGCACTCCTCTTATCCGTGCCTTCTTGTCCCGGTTGCGGGGAGGGGGGCGTGGGGGGGGGGGGTACTGTCACGCTCCCCGGGTCCTCGGCTCCCCTCCCCGGGTCCTCAGCCCCGCTCCCCGGCTCACCTGCCACGCTCCCCTCGTCCCAGCCTCCGGTGCCCGTCCTCCATAGGTCCTCTGGTCGCCGATCCCGGCGTCCGACATCTTCCCAGGCCCTGGCCGGCTCCCCTGCGTCCTCCTCGCAGCCTCCTTCCCTGGCTTCTGGCACCCGGGCCGCGCGCATGCGCATTAGGGCACGCGCGCGGTCACTGACCCTTTCTTAAAGGGCCAGCGTCCAGTAACAGGAAATGAGGTTAGTCAGGTTCAGGGTATAAAGGGGGTTCTTGTCCAAGGGGGCGGGGCCTGATCTTCGTGTTCCCTGAGCTAGGAGTCAGGTCTCCTGGTGTTTATGTGCCTGTACTCACCTATCTCTCTTTGTAGAGCCGTACCTGCCTCGCCATCCAGTCTGCCGTATCCCGAACCCCGCACGCTGTCCGTCTGCCATCCGACAGCACCTGCCATCTCGGATCCCTGCGGTGACCCGTCATCTTGCTCCAGAGGTTCCGGACTCCGCCTGATATCATCTCGGCCTCCGAACCTGAGCTACGTCACCAAGACTACCTTCTGTGACTCCGTGGTCCCAGGGACTCCTCCGCTGTCTTCACTTGCACGGACTATCCTGCTGCCCTTCAGTGCTTCAGCTGCCGGACTCCCTACCTCCATCTTAGAGTTCGGTCCAGTGGATCCACCTCCTGGGTCTGCCCGACCGCCCGGCCGTGACATATATGTGACCACAACCTAAATGTCTCAGGAAAGTGAATGTGACTTCATGAAATCTCCATCCTCGATGCATCTAATGATGCTACTGAACTGTGCAGTTTTGGTGCTTTTCTCTCTATAGGCTTCTATGTGGAACCTGAAAAAAAGCAGCCCAAAAAACCCCACCATTTTTAAGCGCAGAATCAAAGCTTTTTGGTAGTATTAAAAGTACGGATACCCATCTGCCCCAAAAATGCATCAAATAAGGGTTAAAGCTTATAAAAGAAACACAGCAAGAACACACTAATCACAGAAGATTGTTATTGTATCATGTGGTGCGGACACCAGGAAAAATGTGCAGAAAAAAAGCAGTAAAAAAATGCAGCATTTACACTACGTGTGAACATGGTCTTAGCATTACATTTTTATTACATTATTTATGGGTTTAATAGAGAGAAATAATTATTCCTGTTGGGAGGTATAGCTAACACTAAAGAAGACAGAAATAGGATTCTGAAGGATCTAAAAAAGCTGCAACAATGGGCAGCAACTAATAGAATGGTATTTAACAGTAAGAAATGCAACATTCTACATCTATGCAAGAAAAATGAAAACAACACCTACAGAATGGGAGTAATAGAACTAAGAAACAGCACGTGTGAAAAACACTTGGGTATACTAATAGATCACAGACTGCACATGAGTCTACAGTGTGATGCAGCAGAAAAAAAGGCAAACAGTTCTGGGATGTATGAAAAGAAGCATAGAGTCTAGATCACATTTAGCATATTGTATCCAGTTCTGGGCAGCATATTTTGAAAAAGACATAAAAAGCTGGAACAAGTTCAGAGAAGAGCTACTAGGATGGAGAACGGACTGCCAACTATGACCTATGAGGAATGCTTAAAAAAATCTGAAAATATTTAGCTTGCAAAAAAGAGGGCTAAGAGGAGAACTTACAGCTGTCTACAAATATCTGGAGGGATGTCACAGTGTAGAGAGATCATCTTTATTCTCATTTGCACATGGAAACACAAGAAGCAATGGAATGAAACTGAAAGTGAGAAGATACAGGATTAGATATTAGAAAAAACTTTGACAGTGAGAGTGATCAATGAGTGGAACAGATTGCCATGAGAGGTTGTGAGTTCTCTTTCAATGGAAATTTTCAGAGTCTGGACAGACATCAGTGTGAGATGGTTTAGTGAACTCTGCATTGAGCAGGGAGTTAAGGCCCTGTCACACACAGAGATAAATTTGCGGCAGATCTGTGGTTGCAGTGAAATTGTGGCCAATCAGTGCCAGGTTTGTGGCTGTGTACAAATGGAACAATATGTCCATGATTGCACTGCAACCACAGATCTGCCAAAGATTTATCTCTGTGTGTGACAGGGCCTTTACACATGATGACCCTGGAGGTCCCTTCAAACTCTAACATTCTATGAATCTGTTTTTTTCTCCTTTTTCCAATCACCATAAATAATGTTTGCTGTGTTGTGCGGGTTGTTATGACTACAGGGACACCAAATATGTCCATGTAATTTGCTGATTTGTTTAAAAAGCACATGAAAGGGAATCTGTCAGCAGGTTTTTGTTATGTAAGCTGAAGTCAGTATTCTGCAAGGGTTAGCAAAAAAAGTTCAGGCATGCCTATTTTGTCACAGTCCAATCTTGTATCTATTTGCTATGTTTGTTTAAAGGGAATCTGATAGCAGATTTTAGCTACCTAATCTGAGAGCAGCATTATGTAGGTAAGGAGATTCTAATCCAATGGTATCTCACGTAGATTACTGGCTGAAGCCATTCTGACAGTTCAGAATTTTTAGGTTCACTCATATAGCAGAGTCCACAGGGTCGTCCCCGCCCACACCAAGCTCTCTCAAGAGTAGTTATAGAACCGACAAGGAGAGGTGAGAGAAAATCGGGACAAAGCCCAGACCTGCCGGGACAGCGGGACTGACCTGCTGAACCTGGAACGGTTGGGAGCTATGGTTTGCATGCTCTTTATTTCCGGGAGTTGTCTGCATAGCGCCTCACTTTTCATCAGGATATCCTATATGCACCAGAAATAAAGACAGTAAAATCTATACTATATTTACACTACAAATAAGGCACAACATGATGATGCGGAGATGAATTTTCTGTCTTGCTGTTTTCACTAAAAAATGTAGTAGGTTCTCCAGTATGTAGTATTCTATGGAATAATACAAGCTTAAGTACATATATGGTAATTTTACCCTGCCATACCCGTAGGATGTCTACATGACACATACTTCATGTAAGATCAGTCATCGTAATGAGGAAGCCATCTAGAACAAATAAAAGCACGGCAAAAACGCAATGAAGCCCAGTATCTTTGATTTTATTGCCCTTTTTGCAGTAATCAGGTTCATAACTGGTAGTTTGGTCAGTAATTTGTTTAAGCTTAGCTCCATACATAGAAAGTATAGAAGATAATAATGAAACTGGCTCTCGTGAGATAGAATATATTCGTCAGTCTTGGGAACCGAGTAACAAGCGGCTTAGTATCCAGAATCCCAGCCTGCCAGGGAGACAATAAACATTCTGTTTGAAGACTTTGTAAAGCTACTCCGACCACAGAGGGGCCTTTGTTTTCTTATCCCAGAGTAGGAGGGGATCTGGTAATGCAGGGTACATACACCTGCTGGTAAATGGAATAATGCTGAAAAGAGGAAAGATGGAAGTTTTATTTCTGTTTATTAAATTTCCTTGTAGGTGTTGTAACCACTTCTTGAGTGTTTTCTTAAGGCCGGCTGCAGATGAGAGTATGAGAACGCAGGCCAATCATCTCCGCAAATTTTATGTTCAACAAGTTTAAAAGTAGAGTCTTCCTTTAATATTTTACCAACATAATTTGGGCCAGACTAGTGACTTGCCCACCCCAGGGCTATGGGACACCCGGTGCCGGGCCGGACTAGTCCGGGGATCGTCCAGTGGTGGCTGGGCCCGACTCTGTACCCTGGTGGGGTCAATTAATATGGCTGGTGACTTGGGGGTGATTAAAGTTTGTATTATTCGTGACGCCACCTGTGGTTTGCGGCTATTAAGCCGCCACTGCTGTATGGGGCCTCCGGGGTGATGAAATGGCAGCAATGGTGGTACTGCTCCCCACAGGTGGAGCTGGACCCCGGGGCACAGTTGGTGCTTGTAAGTGTTGATGTAGTGCCGGTGGAATAACTGAGGCAACTCCAGAGGGTGCAATTTCAAGGTGTTTACTCACAGTTCCTGGTAGGTGCACGCTGGTGCCTCTGGACTGCTGAGACCCACTGTCAGGGACCTCCGCCAATCCTGGGTAGATCTGGGGGCAAAAGACGGTACACCCCTCTATATGTTCCTTTCTTCAGCTGTCTCCTTAAGCCTAGCCCTTGTTGGCTGAACCTGGCTCGGCCTCCACTACAGCCTCCGGGCCAGGGGCTCGCCTGGCGGTCGTTTACCCCCTTTCTAGAGGTTCTGCAGTGGGCTGTGGCCCGGGGAGCTTGCAGATTTCCCTGGACCTCGGTTTTTACTTTTGGAGATGACTTTTCCTCCTCCAGTTTCTAGGGACCGTCCCCTGTGTGCAGCTTGATCCCTCCACCGAATCTTCTTATTGTGGAACAGGCCACGAGCCTGAAAGCTATCTGTGGCCCTGGAATCCCTTCTTTTCTCTACTTGGTGTCACCTGGACCCTCTGAGTCCCAGGGTCTTCACCAGGAAGTGTCACTTTCTTCTCTTGCTCCTGACTGACTAGAGCAGTACTCTTCTCTCTCTTCTGCCTCCCGCAGAACTCCTTCCTTCTCCTTCACTTCCACTTCGTCTCTCTCTCTCTAACTTCAACTCCTTCTCACTACTCCTCCTCCTGACAGACTGACTAAACTTGACCTTCCTTGTCTACTCTACGCTCAGCTGGCTCCTCCCACCCACCCAGTTGCTAAGCTACCACCCTATGGGAGCAGGGATGGATCTTACGGCCCCTCCCAGCATGCAGCATGGGAGGGTTGCTGCCACTGTCCCTGGTCCCTGCGTGTACCTAACAATGGGTGTAGTGTGAATTTGCCTGTGGACCGGCGTTCACTCCTTTCCTTACCCAGGATGGGACATCACACCGCTGGATGGGGTGCAGTGTTCCTGTGGCGACGGAAGCTTCAGGGGTGCCACACTCCCCCACAGCGAATCCTAGCACATCCTCGGGCTGAAATACAAGAACAGTGGAAGAAACTGCAAAATACATTTTTATCTGCATATGCAACAGTAAAACTTTAAAACTTTTCTTCCCTTTATGGGAGGTGCAGATTCTTGAACGTTGCAAACACTAAATTAATAAACTTTAGAGTCTTTGGTGCCTTCTCACCAGAATTCTGGTAGGGGGCACAACAGGTGCAACTATGTACATATTTTTGGCTACAACAAATCCAGTAGCCTGGCAATCTGTTCAACTTTTTAAACTAAAAAGGGGGATATACCAGCCACTAAGTCCAGTGGCCTGGTAAAACAGGACACATAACACATAATAAACAGGGGACCACTTTCCAGTCTAGTGGCCGGGTACACCAACAAGGGGGGTGACATCTTCGAAAAGCACAAGGGGCAGGAATGCAGGGAAGGGTGTCATCTTCAAAAAGAACGTGGGGCAGTACAAAAGGGGCAATCTTCAGAAATGACGAGGGGGTAGACAGGGTTTATTTACAGTTCTGTTACATCTTCGTTTCTTTACTCTTCAGTGCTGGGGTCCTTGGGGTCCCGCTTCGGCAGGGCCCTGGGCAGCATATAGGCTATTGAGATCCTTGTCTGGGTCTCCTGGGTGCTGGTCATTGGCCTGCTGTAGGGTGCTGCAGCCTGGGATTGAACAAGTCCGCTGGCTGGTATGGTGCTGCGGGCGGGAGCGGTACTGCACGCTGGCATAGTGCGGCGCCACTCTGGCTCTTCTAGGGCTGCCTCCTCCCGCAAGATATGCACGCTCAGGGTGTACCAGCCTCGGCTTCCCATCAGCCGCGTATATTCGACCAAATCACCCGGCTTCACATCACGCCCTGGGTGGCCCCTGTTGAGGTGCTCCTCTATATCGCGGCGTGCGACAAAGACGTCCTTGCCGAGGCCGGGCTCCCGGATGAAGCCCCATCCTTCCTCCAACTTGAACTCAATCACTTGGCCTCTCATCACTGGGCCCTTGCACCCCTTTCGGCTTCTCCGGATCCGGGCCTTAGCAGCTAAGTTGGACGCCTCCTCGGCACGGCGCCTCTCCTCCTGGCTCTCCCGCTCCTGCTGGTACTTTTCCAGCATCTTCCTACAGGCCAGTGCGGTGGCCATCGGAATCTCAGTTGGGTGTAGGGGCTGCTGCAACTTTCCAGCTGCGATCGGTGTGGCGTCCCAGTTCACCCCCGGCGATGTCGCTACCAGGAGGCTAACAGGGGGACTCGGGAGGGGGCCCACTAACTGTTCGGGGTCCATACCGCACAAGGCACCATCTTCGGGGGCCTCCGGCAGGCCTCCAGTGCCCCACAGAGCGTCAGCGGGGCTGGTGGGGGAATCGAGCGGGACTGAGGAGGGACTGGGCAGTGGCACTTGGTAGGGCCGTGGGTCCGAACGGGTCGGGGATGTATATTGCTCACCCGGGTGCTGCTCGGTGGCCTCCATCCTGTGGCCCACGTCCTCGGATGCCGTCCGGTTTTCACTCCGCCGGTCCACCTCCATCTGCAGTGTGTTCAGCCTCCGGGCAAGGATTCTCATCTCCTCCCAGATCAAGTTCAGCTCAGGGTCCATTTTTCTGGTTCCCGGTGCACTCTTCTGCGGCTTCTCTGCCATGCTGCTGGCCTGGGGAACGCTCTCTGCTGCACTGCTCGGGTGCTTGACCATGCCACTCGACTGCACCCTTTTTCCTGGAGGCGGGGCCGGGGGCTGCACCAGCGCCTGGCGCCAGACGGGTGCCCAGCCCATCACAGCCGGCACCGCTCCGCTTACGATCAGATACATTTTCTTTATCTGCTGGTCTGGCATTTAGATTCGTTCTGCCAGCCAGCCAGCTTTTCTAGGCGCCATGTCTTCTTCTTCCGCTCTCCATAGCGGGCACTGCCTCGCGCTCTTTTGCAAGACCAAGGGGCGGGGCTTACTTTCGCGGTCTTTCTGCAGGCACTCCCCTCTTCTTCCCGCGCTCAGTGGCTTCAATGGCGGCAGTTTCTCACAGTAAAACAGTCTTTCAACACAGTTTTGTCACACAGTTCTTCAGGCGCACAGTACCCGGTGGGTCCGGGCATGAAATCCTGTTCGTGACGCCAAAGTTGACTCGCCCACCCCAGGGCTATGGGACACCCGGTGACGGGCCGGACTAGTCCGGGGATCATCAGTGGTGGCTGGGCCCGACTCCGTACCCTGGTGGGGTCAATTAATATGGCTGGTGACTTGGGGGTGATTAAAGTTTGTATTATTCATGACGCCACCTGTGGTTTGCGGCTATTAAGCCGCCGCTGCTGTATGGGGCCTCCGGGGTGATGAAACGGCAGCAATGGTGGTACTGCTCTCCACAGGTGGAGCTGGACCCCGGGGCACAGTTGGTGCTTGTAAGTGTTGATGTAGTGCCGGTGGAATAACTGAGGCAACTCCAGAGGGTGCAATTTCAAGGTGTTTACTCACAGTTCCTGGTAGGTGCACGCTGGTGCCTCTGGACTGCTGAGACCCACTGTCAGGGACCTCCGCTGATCCTGGGTAGATCTGGGGGCAAAAGCCGGTACACCCCTCTATATGTTCCTTTCTTCAGCTGTCTCCTTAAGCCTAGCCCTTGTTGGCTGAACCTGGCTCGGCCTCCACTACAGCCTCCGGGCCAGGGGCTTGCCTGTCGGTTGTTTACCCCCTCTCTAGAGGTTCTGCAGTGGGCTGTGGCCCGGGGAGCTTGCAGCTTTCCCTGGACCTCGGTTTTTACTTTTGGAGATGACTTTTCCTCCTCCAGTTTCTAGGGACCGTCCCCTGTGTGCAGCTTGATCCCTCCACCGAATCTTCTTATTGTGGAACAGGCCACGAGCCTGAAAGCTATCTGTGGCCCTGGAATCCCTTCTTTTCTCTACTTGGTATCACCTGGACCCTCTGAGTCCCAGGGTCTTCACCAGGAAGCGTCACTTTCTTCTCTTGCTCCTGACTGACTAGAGCACTACTCTTCTCTCTCTTCTGCCTCCCGCAGAACTCCTTCCTTCTCCTTCACTTCCACTTCGTCTCTCTCTCTAACTTCAACTCCTTCTCACTACTCCTCCTCCTGACAGACTGACTAAACTTGACCTTCCTTGTCTACTCTACGCTCAGCTGGCTCCTCCCACCCACCCAGTTGCCAAGCTACCACCCTATGGGAGCAGGGATGGGTCTTACGGCCCCTCCCAGCATGCAGCATGGGAGGGTTGCTGCCACTGTCCCTGGTCCCTGCGTGTACCTAACAATGGGTGTAGTGTGAATTTGCCTGTGGACCGGCGTTCACTCCTTTCCTTACCCAGGATGGGACATCACACCGCTGGATGGGGTGCAGTGTTCCTGTGGTGATGGAAGCTTCAGGGGTGCCACACTCCCCCACAGCGAATCCTAGCACGTCCTCGGGCTGAAATACAAGAACAGTGGAAGAAACTGCAAAATACATTTTTATCTGCATATGCAACAGTAAAACTTTAAAACTTTTCTTCCCTTTATGGGAGGTGCAGATTCTTGAACGTTGCAAACACTAAATTAATAAACTTTAGAGTCTTTGGTGCCTTCTCACCAGAATTCTGGTAGGGGGCACAACAGGTGCAACTATGTACATATTTTTGGCTACAACAAATCCAGTAGCCTGGCAATCTGTTCAACTTTTTAAACTAAAAAATGGGATATACCAGCCACTAAGTCCAGTGGCCTGGTAAAACAGGACACATAACACATAATAAACAGGGGACCACTTTCCAGTCTAGTGGCCCGGTACACCAACAAGGGGGGTGACATCTTCGAAAAGCACAAGGGGCAGGAATGCAGGGAAGGGTGTCATCTTCAAAAAGAACGTGGGGCAGTACAAAAGGGGCAATCTTCAGAAATGACGAGGGGGTAGACAGGGTTTATTTACAGTTGTTACATCTTCGTTTCTTTACTCTTCAGTGCTGGGGTCCTTGGGGTCCCGCTTCGGCAGGGCCCTGGGCAGCATATAGGCCATTGAGATCCTTGTCTGGGTCTCCTGGGTGCTGGTCATTGGCCTGCTGTAGGGTGCTGCAGCCTGGGATTGAACAAGTCCGCTGGCTGGTATGGTGCTGCGGGCGGGAGCGGTACGGCACGCTGGCATAGTGCGGCGCCACTCTGGCTCTTCTAGGGCTGCCTCCTCCCGCAAGATATGCACGCTCAGGGTGTACCAGCCTCGGCTTCCCATCAGCCGCGTATATTCGACCAAATCACCCGGCTTCACATCACGCCCTGGGTGGCCCCTGTTGAGGTGCACCTCTATATCGCGGCGTGCGACAAAGACGTCCTTGCCGAGGCCGGGCTCCCGGATGAAGCCCCATCCTTCCTCCAACTTGAACTCAATCACTTGGCCTCTCATCACTGGGCCCTTGCACCCCTTTCGGCTTCTCCGGATCCGGGCCTTAGCAGCTAAGTTGGACGCCTCCTCGGCACGGCGCCTCTCCTCCTGGCTCTCCCGCTCCTGCTGGTACTTTTCCAGCATCTTCCTACAGGCCAGTGCGGTGGCCATCGGAATCTCAGTTGGGTGTAGGGGCTGCTGCAACTTTCCAGCTGCGATCGGTGTGGCGTCCCAGTTCACCCCCGGCGATGTCGCTACCAGGAGGCTAACAGGGGGACTCGGGAGGGGGCCCACTAACTGTTCGGGGTCCATACCGCACAAGGCACCATCTTCGGGGGCCTCCGGCAGGCCTCCAGTGCCCCACAGAGCGTCAGCAGGGCTGGCGGGGGAATCGAGTGGGACTGAGGAGGGACTGGGCAGTGGCACTTGGTAGGGCCGTGGGTCCGAACGGGTCGGGGATGTATATTGCTGACCCGGGTGCTGCTCGGCGGCCTCCATCCTGTGGCCCACGTCCTCGGATGCCGTCCGGTTTTCACTCCGCCGGTCCACCTCCATCTGCAGTGTGTTCAGCCTCCGGGCAAGGATTCTCATCTCCTCCCAGATCAAGTTCAGCTCAGGGTCCATTTTTCTGGTTCCCGGTGCACTCTTCTGCGGCTTCTCTGCCATGCTGCTGGCCTGGGGAATGCTCTCTGCTGCACTGCTCGGGTGCTTGACCATGCCACTCGACTGCACCCTTTTTCCTGGAGGCGGGGCCGGGGGCTGCACCAGCGCCTGGCGCCAGACGGGTGCCCAGCCCATCACAGCCGGCACCGCTCCGCTTACGATCAGATACATTTTCTTTATCTGCTGGTCTGGCATTTAGATTCGTTCTGCCAGCCAGCCAGCTTTTCTAGGCGCCATGTCTTCTTCTTCCGCTCTCCATAGCGGGCACTGCCTCGCGCTCTTTTGCAAGACCAAGGGACGGGGCTTACTTTCGCAGTCTTTCTGCAGGCACTCCCCTCTTCTTCCCGCGCTCAGTGGCTTCAATGGCGGCAGTTTCTCACAGTAAAACAGTCTTTCAACACAGTTTTGTCACACAGTTCTTCAGGCGCACAGTACCCGGTGGGTCCGGGCATGAAATCCTGTTCGTGACGCCAAAGTTGACTCGCCCACCCCAGGGCTATGGGACACCCGGTGCCAGGCCGGACTAGTCCGGGGATCATCAGTGGTGGCTGGGCCCGACTCCGTACCCTGGTGGGGTCAATTAATATGGCTGGTGACTTGGGGGTGATTAAAGTTTGTATTATTCATGACGCCACCTGTGGTTTGCGGCTATTAAGCCGCCGCTGCTGTATGGGTCCTCCGGGGTGATGAAACGGCAGCAATGGTGGTACTGCTCTCCACAGGTGGAGCTGGACCCCGGGGCACAGTTGGTGCTTGTAAGTGTTGATGTAGTGCCGGTGGAATAACTGAGGCAACTCCAGAGGGTGCAATTTCAAGGTGTTTACTCACAGTTCCTGGTAGGTGCACGCTGGTGCCTCTGGACTGCTGAGACCCACTGTCAGGGACCTCCGCCAATCCTGGGTAGATCTGGGGGCAAAAGCTGGTACACCCCTCTATATGTTCCTTTCTTCAGCTGTCTCCTTAAGCCTAGCCCTTGTTGGCTGAACCTGGCTCGGCCTCCACTACAGCCTCCGGGCCAGGGGCTTGCCTGTCGGTCGTTTACCCCCTCTCTAGAGGTTCTGCAGTGGGCTGTGGCCCGGGGAGCTTGCAGCTTTCCCTGGACCTCGGTTTTTACTTTTGGAGATGACTTTTCCTCCTCCAGTTTCTAGGGACCGTCCCCTGTGTGCAGCTTGATCCCTCCACCGAATCTTCTTATTGTGGAACAGGCCACGAGCCTGAAAGCTATCTGTGGCCCTGGAATCCCTTCTTTTCTCTACTTGGTATCACCTGGACCCTCTGAGTCCCAGGGTCTTCACCAGGAAGCGTCACTTTCTTCTCTTGCTCCTGACTGACTAGAGCACTACTCTTCTCTCTCTTCTGCCTCCCGCAGAACTCCTTCCTTCTCCTTCACTTCCACTTCGTCTCTCTCTCTCTAACTTCAACTCCTTCTCACTACTCCTCCTCCTGACAGACTGACTAAACTTGACCTTCCTTGTCTACTCTACACTCAGCTGGCTCCTCCCACCCACCCAGTTGCTAAGCTACCACCCTATGGGAGCAGGGATGGGTCTTACGGCCTCTCCCAGCATGCAGCATGGGAGGGTTGCTGCCACTGTCCCTGGTCCCTGTGTGTACCTAACAATGGGTGTAGTGTGAATTTGCCTGTGGACCGGCATTCACTCCTTTCCTTACCCAGGATGGGACATCACACCGCTGGATGGGGTGCAATGTTTCTGTGGCGACGGAAGCCTCAGGGGCACCAAACTAGAATCCTGTGCTTGGCCAAAGCTTCTTTACACATCGTCCATCATTACTACCTTCATTTGTATCTGTGGTGGCACCAGACCTCCTACCGGGGCTATAGATAACTACACATTTCTCTCCTTCTGGGATTATACCGCATAGGTTATACATACAATAAATTAATCAAATATTTCCTCTGTTTAGTGGAGCCCAAATGGTCCATTTGTTCCATATGAAAAGACCAATATGAAAGAAATTGTGGCCCACAAGCATCAAGTTAACGATGCTGATAGGGAGTGTCATGTTATGACGGAGTATAATAGCATTTTACATTTCCATTTTCAGTTTGGGTAAGGCCTGAAACACACATCCGTGAAACACGTGCGTGTTTGGTCCGTTTCCGTGTATACTGGAGACACGGCCAAACGTGCACCAATGTTATTGTATGATAAAAGCTCCACGTGTGTTTTTGATGCATGTCCGTTTGTCCGTGTCCGTGATCCGTACCTGTGTGCGTTTTGCACGGAAGCATGTCAGTTTTCTGCACGCAACACGCAGCAAGGACCCAATGAAAGTCAAGGGGTCTGTGCGCACGTCCGAGTGACACGGACGCATCTCTGTTTGCTCCCTGTACGTTTTGTGCTTTTTTCATGTGATGTCGGTCTTTTTTCTTTTTCTGTTTCGTTCTCTCCCTCAGTCCGTCGGTCGGTCTCTATGTCTGTCGGTCGGTCTCTCTGTCTTATCTGTCCCTCTCGCTGTCTGTCGGTCAGTTCCCCCACTCTCTCATACTTGCCGTTCCCTGATCTCCGGCGCGGCTCTGCACTGCTGTTATAAAAACTTCGGCGGCTTTTACTATTTTGAAAAAGCCGGCCGCCCATTAATCAATCTCGTATTCCCTGCTTTACCCGCCCACCGACGCCTGTGATTGGTTGCAGTCACACACGCCCACCACGCTGAGTGACAGCTGTGTCACTGCACCCAATCACAGCAGCCGGTGGGCGTGTCTATATTGTGCAGTAAAATAAATAAATAAATAAATAAATAATTTAAAAAAACGGCGTGCGGTCCCCCCCCATTTTAATACCAGCCAGATAAAGCCATACGGCTGAAGGCTGGTATTCTCAGGATGGGGAGCCCCACGTTATGGGGAGCTCCCCAGCCTAACAATATCAGTCAGCAGCCGCCCAGAATTGCCGCATACATTATATGCGACAGTTCTGGGGCTGTACCCGGCTCTTCCCGATTTGCCCTGGTGCGTTGGCAAAGCTCTGCTGCATGGAGGTGACCAGAGCAGCAGAAGACACCGCCGCTCCTGTCAGCTCCACGCAACAAATGAGGTGAGTATCGCGATCAGCTGCTGTCAGTCAGGTAACTCGCGGCCACCGCTGGATCCAGCGGTGGCCGCGGGTAACCTCAGTGACAGCTCAGCTGATCGCGCTACTCACCTCAGGAGCAGCGGTGTCTTCTGCTGCTCCGGTCACCTCCATGCAGCTGAGCTGGATGCGACGCTGGAGGTCCGTGGATTACGCCGGACATGGAGGGCTTTGTCGGGGTTAATAAATTGGTGATGAGGGACTTTGTTAGTGTTTTTTATTTCTAATAAATTATTTTTTCAGGTGTGTGTGTGTTTTTTAACTGTCACTTACAGATTAATCATGGAAGGTATCTCGGGGAGACGCCTGACATGATTAATCTAGGACTTATTGGCAGCTATGGGCTGCCAATAACTCCTTATTCCCCCGATTTGCCAACGCACCAGGGCAAATCGGGAAGAGCCGGGTACAGCCCCAGAACTGTCGCATATAATGTATGCGGCAATTCTGGGCGGCTGCTGACTGATATTGTTAGGCTGGGGGGCTCCCCATAATGTGGAGCTCCCCATCCTGAGAATACCAGCCTTCAGCCGTATGGCTTTATCTGGCTGGTATTAAAATGGGGGGGGACCGCACGCCGTTTTTTTAAATTATTTATTTATTTATTTCTATACTCCATAGTGACACGCCCACCGGCTGCTGTGATTGGGTGCAGTGAGACACCTGTCACTCAGCGTGGGGGCATGTCTCACTGCAACCAATCATAGGCGCCGGTGGGGGGAGAAAGCAGGGAATACAAGATTGTTTATGAGCGGCCTGCTTTTTCAAATTAGAAAAAGCCGCCGGAGCAGTGTGAACGCCGGGCAGCGCCGGTGATCGGGGATCGGTGAGTATGAGAGAGGGGGGGACACTTCAGTCACTCGGGGGATTAGCGGTCACCAGTGAATCCTTCACTGGTGACCGCTAATCAGTACATGGCACAGACAGAGCCGTAGCATGACAATGAAGACGGGTGAAGTTCACCCGAGTTCATTCTCATCCCGCTACTCTGTCTTCCGACATGTAGTAACGACATTTTGCATCACACACGTACATTTCACACGGACAACACACACACGTCAGTTATTTCACTCACGCACACACGGACATTCCACACACACATACGGCTTGCATACGGGATACACACGCAGGCCGCACATACAAAAAAAACGGACCTAAAAAACGGAAAACGGACCCGAAAAACGGCCCGTTTTACACGGACGTGGTTTTCACGGATGTGTGTTTTAGGCCTAAAGGGGATTTTAGCTTTCAAAACAGCTCCAGTTAAAGTTTGTTCTAAAAAGAACTGTTCCCACCCTCCCCTGGTCTAACACACTTTCTTCGTCGCTAATCTAGTGTCTGTTTTTGTCTGCTGATGATACATTGACAGCGCTGCAGCCAATAAATGAGCTCAGAGATTTTGCCTGAGTATATGGCACTAGCCACTCAAAAATGCCATGTCCATGTGACATCAATGCTGCAGACATTACTAGACACCGTGAGCAGCGGCAGATAGTCAGTTCTGGTCCAGGGAGGTGGAGTAAAGCATAGTTTGTTTACAGGGGGTTTCCGAAACCAGAAAATCCTCTAATGTAGTACATGAGGTGAAATCTGTGTAATGCAAGGTAGTTTTCCTAAGTGTAGATAGATGACATTAGGGGAACTTGGATAAATTTAACCAGCTGCAGACTTGAATAGCAGACCTAGGTCAGAAGCAGAGGCATGACGATCAGGGTTACAGAAGTTGCGACTGCAACTGGCCTCAGGGGCACAGGGGGCACCCCAATCTCAGTGCCTACTTCAGCTGGATGTACGTCCAAGGATGTGCATCCAGCTAAGATGAATTGTGGCACAAAGACCCATCAGGTCCCTATGCTGCAGTACATGCTGCCGACCGAATAGAGGCCAGCAGCTAACATCGGCATGACTATGATCAGAGGCTCATGTCAGGGACATAATGCATCATCATAGCAGGCACGAGATGATGGCCACTGCACTGGAAACATAGAATGACGATACACGACGTGGGAGTCGTGGAAGGTGAGTAGAATGTTATTTGCTTTTTTGATGCGTTGGAGACAGAATGGGGACTATATGTACCAGGATAGGGTCAAGGATAAACACATATATATCAGGAAGGGGCCCATCACAAGGAGATATATACCAGGATGGGGACAAATATTCCAGGATAGACCCAGAATAAGGACATATATAAAAGGATGGGAACATATATAGCAGAAAGGGACTTAGGATAAGAACATATATGCCAATAATGGGCATATAATTACCAGGCTGGGATACAGATATACCAGGTTGGTAGACATATATACCAGGATGTGGATATAAATACCAGGATAGGGACATACATACCAGGATGGTCCAGGATAGGGAACTTATACATCAAAATGGAGGACATAGATACCAGGATGAGGAAATCTATACCAGGATGGGGACATATATACCTGGATGGGCCCAGAATGGGGAATATACTGTATATACCAAGATAGGGACATATATAAGGGATGGGACCAGGATGGAGGACATACATACAATAAAGGGCTCAGGATGGGGGACATACCTACTAGGATGGGGGACATATATAGCAGGATAGGGAATATATATACCAGGAAGGGGCCTAGAATGGGAGACATATATAACAGGATGGGGGGGAATAATTACCATAATGGGGAACATATATACTAAGAAGGAGACATACATACTAGGACAAGCCTAGGATGAGAACATATATACCAGGAAGGGGAACATGCAAATCAGGTTGGGGACATATATACCAGGATGGGGGAGGTGTGCACATATATATATATATATATATATATACCAGGATAGGGGACATATTTATTAGGATGAGGGAGATATTTACCAGGATGGGGGACATATTTACCAGGATGGGGGACATATTTTCCAGGGTGGAGCCTAGGATGGGGTACATATGCACCAGGATGTGGGTCATACATACCAGGATCTGGGACATATTTACCAGGAAGTACATTAGTAAAGGATTGGGGACATTACTTCATAATGAAGTGGAAAGCTACAAGGGCCCATACATCTGATCAACATGCAGGGGAGGTCCAGGTCAAAGTTTTGCACTGGGTACCATAGGATTCTAGTTACGCAACTGGTCAGAAGGAAGCTTTACCTGCTGCATTACTATAATTGTATATTCTGTGTCTATGTAAAAAAAATACACAGTGGGTGAAATAAGCATTCAACATGTTAACAAATATAAATATATTTCTAAAGGTGCTATTGACATGAATGTAGGAAAGAAAATAATTATCAGAAGAGTTGTCCAAGAGCCAAGGAACACCTGTAGAGAGATGCCAGAAATCAGCAAGTACAGTTGTTTCAAATAAAATAATAAGTAATGCACTCAATCTCCATGGCCTGTATGCACGCTCACCAAGCAAGACTCCATTGCTGAACTAAAAGAAAGAAAAGATAAAGACATCATGAAGCTAGTGAATCTTAGAGACCTTGCGCTCCTCCACCTTACATTTGAGGATGCCCCAAAGATGCTCAATAGGGTTTAGGTCTGGAGATATGCTTGACCAGTCTAGCACCATTACCATCAGTTTCTTTAGCAAGGCAGTGGTCATCTTGGAGATGTTTGGGGTTGTTATCATGTTGAAATTTCTGCCCTGTGGAACAGTTTCTGAAGTAAGATGATCATGGTCTGCTTCAGTATGTCCTAGCACATGTTGGCATTCATGGTTATCTCAATGAACTGTAGCTTCCCACAGGCGGCAGAACTCATGCAGCCCAAAACCATGACACTCCCACCACCATGCTTAACTGTAGGCAAGACACACTTCTCTTTGTACTACTCACTTGATTGCAACTATGCACGCTTGACACTATCTGAGCCAAATAAGTTCATCTTGGTCTCATCAGACCGCAGAACATGGTTCCAGTAATCCATGTCCTTAGTTTGCTTGTCTTCAGCAAACTGTTTGAGGGTTTTCTTGTGCATCATCTTTAGAAGAGGCTTCCTTGTGGGACAACAGCCATGCAGATCAATATGATGCAGTGTGCGTAATATGGTCTGATCACTGACAGACTGATACCCTACCCCTTTAACTTCCGCAGCAATGCTGGCAGCCCTCCAATGTCTATTTTGGAAAGACAACATCTGGATATGACAATGAGCAAGTGCACTTAAGTTCTTTGGTCGACCATGGCGAGACCTGTTCTCCGTGCAATCTGTCTTGTTAAACTGCTGTAAGTTCTTAGCCACCGTGCTGCAGTTCAGTTTCAGGGTGTTGGCAAGATTCTTATAACCTAGGCCATCTTTATGTAGAACAACAGTTCTTTTATTCAGATCCTCAGAGAATTCTTTGCCATGAGGTGCCATGTTGAACTTCCAGTGACCAGTATGAGAGAGTGTGTGAGTGATAACACCAAATATAACACACCTGAGACCGTGTAACACTAATGAATTACATGACACTGGGAAGGGAAAATGTCTAATCCTACACCATTTGGCCATTTTCACTTAGGGGTGTAAGCACTTTCATTGCCAACTGTGTAGACATTAATGGCTGTGTGTTGAGTTATTTAAAGGGCACCAAATCTACTGTTATATACGCTGGACACTGACTACTTTTATTGTATCAAAGTGTCATCTTCGGTGTTGTCCCTTGAAAAGATATGTTATTTTGAAAAAAATGTGAGGGGTGTACTCACTATAGTATTTTATTGTGTGTGTACATATAAATAAATATATATATATATATATATATATATATATATATATATATACATATAATTATAGTAATGAAGTAAACAAAGCTGCCCGAGACTAAAGGCCCCATCACACACAGAGATAAATCTTTGGCAGATCTGTGGTTGCAGTGAAATCATGGACATATTGTTCCATTTGTACACAGCCACAAACCTGGCACTGATTGTCCACAATTTCACTGCAACCACAGATCTGCCACAGATCTGCCACAGATCTGCCACAGATCTGCCACAGATCTGCCACAGATCTGCCACAGATCTGCCACAGATTTATCTCTGTGTGTGACAGGGCCTTTAGGTCTGCTATTCATGCCAGTAGACGGCTATATATATACATATATCCAAGTTTCCCTTGACCTCATCTGTTTACGCTTACAAAAAGTACCTTGCATTACATATCTCTATTTATCTATTATGTATGTAAAAAGAAAGAGTAAAGGCTACTTTACACGCTGCGATATCGGTCCCGATATCGCTAGCGTGGGTACCCGCCCCCATCTGTTGTGCGACACGGGCAAATCGATGCCCGTGCCGCACAACATCGCGCAGACCCGTCACACATACTTACCTGCCCGGTGACGTCGCTGTGACCGGCGAACCTCCTTCCTTCCTCATAGCGGCCGGGAGGCAGGTAAGGAGAGGTTCCTCGTTCCTGCGGCGTCACACATAGCGATGTGTGCTGCCGCAGGAGCGACGAACTACATCGTTACTGCTGCAGTAACGATAATCGAGAATGGACGCCCAAGTCACCGATGAGCGATTTTGCACGTTTTTGCAACGATGCAAAATCGCTCATCGGTGTCACACGCAGCAACATCGCTAATGCGGCCGGATGTGCGTCACAAATTCTGTGACCCCAACGACTCCGCATTAGCGATGTCGCAGCGTGTAAAGCCCCCTTTAGTTCATCAATAGAAGATGTAGACTGCAAAATAAATACCATAAAGAATGTTGACAAGAAATCTACTAACAATGAAATTAAAAAAGCAATCCTATCTGATATATTTTATAATTTGTAAATGAAACAGTATAACACAAATAGAATATTCCAGTAACCATTAGGAAAGCGTAAGAATGGCATCCTGGGTATACACTGTGTGCACAATTATTTGTCAATTTGTAATTTTTTATGCTTAATTGAACTATTGAACAACTACAGTGCTGTTGGTCAATAAAAGGTTAGGAAACCTGAAACCTAAATAATTAACAAAACAAAAGTGAGATTTTGTTTTTCTTAGGAGAATATCTGTGTACAGAATTATTGGGCAACAATTATTGTGCAGAATTATTATGCAACCAATTGAAAAATATACATTTTCTCACCTCTGTTGTTTATTTTCATCTGTTAAGGGGAAAATAATAATGAAACAACTAAAAATGTAGAAAAATATTTTTCTAATATCAGTGACCAATATAGCCATCCTTCTCAAAACCAGACACAATCCTTCCATCCATGGAGTCTGTCAATTTCTTAAAGGTAATCTGTCAGCAGGTTTTTGCTATGTAATTTGTGGACAGCATGCTGTAGGGGGTAAAAAACAAAAATCAACTTCGGCATCAGTGTGGGAGTGCCTGCTATAACCAGACACTTACCAGTACGTCTATTCCTTCCACACAGGGTATCTTCCAGCTCACATCTACTTACATAATCACCAGTTTTGTCAGTTCTCCTATTCCGTGATGCACCGCGGCATTGTCCGTTGCACAACCGCAGTTCGAACTGCACCTGTGCAAGTTACACACATCACCCGCAGCTCCACAGGCGGCTCCGCCCCCAGCACAATGAACACGCAACCCCCCAATTACACACGCGGCTCCCCTCCCCTCCCCCACATTACACACGCAGCTCCGCCCCCCGCACATTATACCCGCGGCTTTGCCCCCCGCACATTGCAACCTCAGCTCTGCCCCCCGCATATTATACTTTTGCACAGCACAGTCCAGCAGACACAGAGCAGAGTCCCCTGGAGCAGCAGCTTCTGATCATGTGACCGATCACATGACTGTGACATCACACAGGTCCTTTAAGTGTGGGGCCCACCTGTAACAGTCGCCTCAGGGATGTCACTCTACCTTCAGGGACGCCACAGGGTCTCCACTTTTTGGGTATCTCTGGCAACAGGTATGTTGGTTCTGTATGTGTATATGTGCCGCCCCCGTGCCAGCAGCCTGCCGCGGACACTCCGAATGAAAAGGGTCGGGGGGTGATGGACGAATATGTAAGGGCTGGGCCATACTAGGTTCGTGACGCCATACTCGTGACGTGATACTCACCTGTCCGGGGCCGCTGCTTAGCTGTCAGCGCTTTAATGTATTTGAATGCTTTGTAACGCCGTAAAGCAGTCAAATGCAGTAAATCCATGACAAGATCCTGCCGCTCCGTACATCGGACACTATTACGGAGGGATCTGTGTGACTGCGGACTGCAAGAAGCAGCTGGAGGCACCGTGGGAACGGAGGAGACGTGAGAATAGCTTTTAGGGTATGTGCGCACGTTGCTTTTTACCTGCTTTTTTGCTGCTTTTTCTTCTGCGCTGTTTAATGCCAAAATGGATGTGTTCTTCTATTCAAGCAAAGTCTATGGGAATTTGGGTTTCTTGTTCACACTATGTTGTTCAAAATGCTGCCTTTTTGTGGCAGAACTTTGGTCAAAAACTCAGCTTTGCAGTGCAAAACCCAAATGGCAAAAACAATTGACATGTTGCTTCTTTGAAAAGCTGAGTTTTTGACCAAAGTTCTGCCACAAAAAGGCAGCATTTTGAACAACATAGTGTGAACAAGAAACCCAAATTCCCATAGACTTTGCTTGAATAGAAGAACACATCCATTTTGACATTAAACAGCGCAGAAGAAAAAGCAGCAAAAAAGCAGGTAAAAAGCAGGTAAAAAGCAACGTGCGCACATACCCTTATTGTTGGTCAACAATGGCATAATAGAACAGAAGGGAATCAGCAGGAGCACATTACTAAACAATGGGCTCATTACACCAGGGCACACTACTAAACAATGAGCTCATTACTGCAGGGCACCTTTCTATACAATGGGGACATTATGGCAGGGGACATTACTATACAATGGGGACATTACAGCAGGGGACATCATCCCCCCCAAGATCTGTATGCCACCCCCACCAGATCTGCATGCGCCCAGCCCCCCACCAGATCTGTATGCCCCCAGCCTCCCCACCATATCTGTATACCTACAGCCCCCACCAAATCTGTATGCCCCCCACAGGAGTAGCAGCCGCGCCTCGCGGTGGTACTGATGATCACAGATGTGCGATGTCACGGAAGAGTATGGAAGCATGGCCAGGTATGTCTGCAATTGCCTGTCGCAGCAACATCACTGAATACATGGCGATGTCAGGGAAGCACGGACATACCCGGCCAAGCCTCCTTACTGCTCCGTGTGCAATGTCACGGGAGAAAGAGAGCTGTGTGTGTTAGAGCTGAGTGCATAGCAGAGCTGTGTGTGTGTTAGAGCTCAGTGTATAGCAGAGCTGTGTATGTATGTTATCTGAGTGTATAGCAGAGCTGTGTGTGTTAGAGCTGAGTGTGTTAGCTGAGGATATAGCAGAGCTGTGTGTGTTAGAGCTGAGTGTATAGCACAGTTGTGTGTGTAGAGCTGAGTGTATAGCAGAGCTGTGTGCATGATAGAGCTGAGTGTATAGCAGAGCTGTGTGTGTGTTAGAGCTGAGTGTATAGCAGAGCTGTGTGTGTGTGTGTGTGTGTGTGTGTGTATTAGAGCTGAGTGTATAGCAGAGCTGTATGTGTGTGTTAGAGGGAGAGAAAGAAAAAAAAAATATATATATATATATATATATATACACACACACACACACACACATTATGTTTATTTACAATAAAAATACACACAGCCTTTAACACATTTAATTAGCCCCAAAAAAATTCCGTGGATAATCAGCTTACAAGGGACCACATAGTGTAAACACACACACAGCACACAGGGGAGACACCATATAGTGAACACAGCTCAAGAAACACAACACCAGATACCAATATACAGCACACAACAAGGAAGAGACAGTGCACAGGGGTGAAAGAGGTGAAATGACGCAACACATACAATATACAAATGTGGAGAGATGACATACAACAGATATGTTGGAAAGTGCAATCGGTGTGACACATGTCCACTGCTCCTGTCAGCACCACTAAGCATAGACAGATCTTCATTTAACCTCACTGCCGATGCGATAGCATCGGGCCTATTTCTAGTTTATCATAAATATCACTTGGCCGCTATGCAGCCTGCACACCGGATTTTTTCCCAGGCACCTTGCTGCTGTTACGAGGCGCCAGCACCCCCATTTCACTATCATCAGCACAGACTCACTGCAGTCCTGGCACTAATTCAGCAATTTTCTTGCCTCCGTTTACAAGGCATTCATTACTGCTCTAACGAGCATCTCAGTGTCCACCCATTTTGCCTAGATGAAGGCTTTGAATGTAAGGGTATGTGCGCACGTTGCTTTTTACCTGCTTTTTTGCTGCTTTTTCTTCTGCGCTGTTTAATGCCAAAATGGATGTGTTCTTCTATTCAAGCAAAGTCTATGGGAATTTGGGTTTCTTGTTCACACTATGTTGTTCAAAATGCTGCCATTTTGTGGCAGAACTTTGGTCAAAAACTCAGCTTTTCAAAGAAGCAACATGTCAATTGTTTTTGCCATTTGGGTTTTGTACTGCAAAGCTGAGTTTTTGACCAAAGTTCTGCCACAAAAAGGCAGCATTTTGAACAACATAGTGTGAACAAGAAACCCAAATTCCCATAGACTTTGCTTGAATAGAAGAACACATCCATTTTGGCATTAAACAGCGCAGAAGAAAAAGCAGCAAAAAAGCAGGTAAAAAGCAACGTGCGCACATACCCTAAGAGCTGAAACGTTGGCAACACTGGCGGTGTGACTCTTTGCAGAAATCACTTAATAATAATAAAAATATTATTTTTTCACAAACCTATGTGTGCCAAAAATCTATTATATTATTATCTATTTTTTCTGAGCACTGATTTCTCTACGGTCGTAGCAGAGCTCTATCCATTTACTATCACGTTGCATCACCCGGCACTGCCTGCTGCTTTCAGGGCAGGAGCATCTCAGCTGCATAGAAATACATCCAGCTGACCCGAGGGTGATGCAATGCGAGACTCACGTGTATTACGTGTGAGTCACTCGCAAGTGTGACTCCGGCCTTAAGAATAGAAAGGTCAAAATGTTCATTATTTTTTCTGTTGCTCTCATGAAATATATTGGATTTTATTTATTTATGTGCGATTTTTATGAATAAACTTTTGTTTCAACACTTCAAGACTTATATTGAGAGTACGGTGGATTTATTCTAGAGGAAAAAGAAAAAAATCCAGCACTCGTGTCCAGGAAATGTAATAAAATTTGCTTCTTTTATTTATTCAATTTTCATAGTAAAATTGGATCATATCCACAAAGTATAAAAAATCCCCATAAAGACAGGATGGGATGACAGAGGAGTACGCGTTTCGAGCTACATGCTCTTAATCTCAATCCACATTGAATGAACAACCACATGGGGATTTAAAGGGAAAAAAAAAAAAAAAAAGGAGGAGGAAAAATTTGAATTTAAGACGGATATGACACCATAGAAAAAAAGTCAGAACCAAACAAAATAGCAGCAGATAAAAACAGAGCAGAATAACTAAGTACATTGTATGAATAGCAACCCCATATATACATATATAGAGAGGGGACGATCTGCAGTAAATTTTGTTTGGTTCTGACTTTTTTTCTATGGTGTCATATCCGTCTTAAATTCAAATTTTTCCTCCTCCTTTTTTTTTTTTTTCCCTTTAAATCCCCATGTGGTTGTTCATTCAATGTGGATTGAGATTAAGAGCATGTAGCTCGAAACGCGTACTCCTCTGTCATCCCATCCTGTCTTTATGGGGATTTTTTATACTTTGTGGATATGATCCAATTTTACTATGAAAATTGAATAAATAAAAGAAGCAAATTTTATTACATTTCCTGGACACGAGTGCTGGATTTTTTTCTTTTTCCTGGAGTTTCTTGGCCGGGCCGGCCTTCCCGTGCACCTGTCCTTCATTGGAGTCTCCATGTGATCTGGGTGAGCTGATTCTACCTTTCGGATTTATTCTAGAGTATATTGAATATAGAGGCTGCTGGGCTGGCTGTATATGTAGAATATAGAGGAGGCTGGGCTGACTGAATGTATAGAATATAGAGGCTCTGCCTGTATATGTAGAGGCTGCAGACTCTGGCTGTATACAGAAAATAGAGGCTGCAGGGCTGGCTGTGTATGTATAATATTGCAACTCTGGCTATTTATTTAGAATAAAGAGGCTGCTGGCTCTGGCTGTATCTAATACATAAAGCTGGATGTGTGTATGTATGCAAGTGTGTGTGTGTGTGTGTGTGTGTGTGTGTGTCCGGGATTGGCATCTGCACCGTCGCAGCTACAGCCACAAAATTTTGCACACTCACACGTCTGGACCCCGAGAGCGTCATAGGCTATGTTGTGAGGCAAAATTTTAACCCCGCACATTCCAATTTACCAATCAATTTTGCCCCTATCTACATAATGGGGAAAAAGTGAAACGAAAAGTGTATCCGCACCGTCGCATTTACAATCATGAATTTTGCACAGACACCTCATGTGACCAAGGGAATATCGTAGACTATGTTTTGACAGGAAAATTTAACCCTGCGATTTACAGTTACTCTCCAAAAAACATGCCTCCATTAAAGTAAATGGAGCCTGGAACTACAGGTTATTAGTAGGAGCTGTGATTGGTTGCTATAGAGACAAAAGACATTCATAGTATAAGAAGCTTATATGTGAGGTAATAAGATGTCGGTGGGGAGACAGATAGAGAGAGACATAGAGAGACAGACAGAGAGAGAGACAGACAGGAAAGACACAGAGAGATAGAGACAGACAGAGACAGACAGGGAAAGAGACAGACGGGGAAAGAGACAGACAGAGACAGAAGGTGAAAGAGACAGACAGAGACAGACGGGGAAAGAGACAGACGGAGAAAGAGACAGACGGGGAAAGAGACAGACAGAGACAGATGGGGAAAGAGACAGACGGAGAAAGAGGCAGACCTGGAAAGAGACAGACCTGCAAAGAGACAGACCTGGAAAGAGACAGACCTGGAAAGAGACAGACGGAGCACATTACTTGGCCAATTTATTTAAATCTGTGTGGAATATCTGGGGTGTTGAAATATATGTTGTGAAATGCTTCTATTAGCTTAGTTTTTGCCTTTTAATAATTACATTTCTATTTGTTTTGTAGTTTTTGTGTGCAGAATACATTTTTGTTAATACATTCTATTTTGTTAACAGCAGTTATTAACCCGGGCGAAGCCGGGTAGTACAGCTAGTATACAATATAGAGGCTGCTGGCTGTGGTTGTATATACAATATGGAGGCTGGAAGGCTAGCTGTATATACAATATAGAGGCTGCAGGGCTACCTGTATATACAATATGGAGGCTGCAGGGCTGGCTGTATAAATAGTATGGATGCTCTGTAGACCGAGGTTGCAGGGTAAAATATAATTTATAAAGAAAAACCCAAATAGATGTGATATAGAGGTAAACCGTTAAACAACCAAACCGATCCCTCTAAAATTATACATTATTAAATAACTTGATAAAACCAGTCAAAAATCGGTCAAAAGTGTTATGCAGTGTGAAGACATGAATACCTATAGTACTGGTAACACTAAGTAGGAGTGTGGGTGGTAGAGGTCTGGTCTGGAAAGGCGTAATGACCAAAGTTGTAAAAGGGTATATGGGATAACCTACCCTCCACCTATTAGTGCTTGTCAAGCTTTACTTGATTTTTGATTGTGATATTATTGATAAGGATTGCCTCTACTGGATATATATGCACTTTGCCAATGATTTCTTGCTTGCTCTTCATTATAATACTCTTGTTTGTGGTGGCTATTTTTGAAGCATTGTGTTACTGCACATTTTTGGGGGTTGGCTGCAGCCTCGGATTGTGGTACACTGTTTTTAATAGTTTTTAAACATGTTGTCAATAAAAGTCTATTTTTCAAACGCAAAGATAATTGTGTGTGCTTGCCCCATTGTGTAGTGTCTTTTGTTCCTCTGGTTTCATGCCTCTGACAGAAGTGACATCATCTAATATGTATTCAAGTTTATACAGCTTGAAACTGGATGATCTGCATAAAAATTATAATATAGTCAAAATACTCCCTTGTCTATTAATTTTGCACATAGTGTGTCATTGTTCCACAAGAAATAATAATTGTATAAAGCATACAAGCTTTTTCAACTATTTTCAGAACTTCTAAAGAAGCCACATCTGTATTCCTGGTAGCAAGGGCGTACATATCATTGGTGCAACCTGTGCAGCTGAACAAGGGGCCCAAGAGGTATAAGGGGCCAATTTCTCCTCCAAAGCAGGTAGAATTGTGCATTTTTACAAGTTATTGGACTGCAAATAAAAGCACATTTACACACAACGATATTGCTAACGATATGTCGTTGGGTTCACAAAATTCGTGACGCACATCCGGCGTCGTTAGCGACGTCGTTGCGTGTAACAGCTCCGAGCATGTCTTAACGATCAAAAATACTCACCTAATCATTGATCGTTGACACGTTCATTTTCAAAATCTCGTTGGTCGTTATGGACGTAGGTTGTTCGTTGTTCCTGAGGCAGCACAGATCACTACGTGTGACACCCCGGGAACGACGAACAACAGCTTACCTGCGTCCTCCGGCAACGAGGTGGGCGTGTCGTTAATGCGGCTGGTCTCCGCCCCTCCACTTCTATTGGTCGGCCGCTGTGTGACGTCGCTGTGACAGCGCACGAACCTCCCCCTTAACAAAGAGGTTGTTCGCAGCCCACAGCGACGTCGCTAGGAGGGTATGTGTGACGGGTGTTTGCGATATTGTTTGCCACGGGCAGCGATTTGCCCGCACAAATGATGGGGGCAGGTACGCTCGATAGCGATATCGTAGCATGTAAATGGGCCTTAAATGTTCTTGAGCAGGGGCACATTTCTGTTCTTGTCCGCCAGTACATGGTGGTGTGAGATGGTAACCCATTGTTTGGACACGTGCCTGACTTTTTTTGAAGGGCAGGTTATACAACGACCCGCAATAGACCATTCAAGGGAGTCACAGGAGTACTAGAAAGATATTGAGTAGAGTTTTTTTAGATTTTCAACTTTGCAAAAAGTTAGTTTTTTCCAGAGTTGAGGATTTTGATTTTGTTGCAGATAAAATGTTAATCCATAGATAAATTCTAAATAAATGTGGTTTAAAGCGAATCATGCTTTCTAATTTGTGAAAATCTGCAACAGATCGGCAATCAATCTACAACATTTAGGCTGCTTTCACACTCCCGTCTTTTTCCCTCAGTCACAATCCGTTGCTTTGAGAAAAAACTGAATCCTTCAAAATATTTCCCATAGACTTGTATTAATGACAGATTGCGAGTGATGGCCTTGCGTTGCATCCGTTTTGCGACGGATCAGTCGTGGAGTGACTGACCGTCAGACGGAAGCAACACAGAATGTAACGTTTTTTCTGTGCGGTTGAAAAAACTGACAGCGACGGATGCGTCAGCGTCCGTCGTGTGTTATAATGGAAGCCTAAGGTGGACGGAATCCGGCGGGATCCGTCAAATGACGGATTTTGGTGACGGATCCATCTTTTAGCAACCGAGCATGCTCAGATTCCTTTCTGGTTAAAATCTCCTTTGCTCTCTCTTTCTCTTTCTCTCTCTCTCAGTGTTTGTATTGCGTTTTTTTAATTCATTTTGTCACAAAGCTGCATGCAAATCTTTATACCATCAAAGTCAATGAGAACCCTGACATTTTGTGTATGTCACTTTTTTCCCCTTGGTGTTTTGGTGCAGAAATAAATCTGCAGCAAGTCAATTTTTTCAGCATTTTTGCCTGCATTTTTTCACACTAGAATGCATAGAAAACATATGGAAAAACGCATGCAAAAAAGTGCACATTTTCTTTTTCCAAGAGATGCAGATTTGGTGCAGAGAATTCTGCAACCAAATTCTCAGCGCGTGCACATTGCCTAATACATTTATCTTCTCTAACCTTCTTCCTCTCCACAGTCCTTTTACTATGGCATATTCTACCCTATCACAGTACCCCTTATTTTTACTCACCTATAGTGCCATTATGTATCCCATAACTCTAAGCATTGACTTTGTAATGCCTTTACCTAAAGGTTCTGGTTTTCCTGCCAACTGCTTCATTTACTTCTATATAAATATAAAGTATTTTTTCTTTACATAAATGAATGATATAAACGTTCCTGTAGAATTGTTGCCAGTGTGGTTAGTGTCACACAAAATACCTCCTTCAGGACAGAGGGGACCTGGAGCAGCTGCTGGATGTCGCGGTCTTACCAGAGTGATACCACATGGTGGCACTATGATTTCTTTGGCATTCAGTAACAAATTGGTTGCTGCTTTACAGATTCAGTGTGAGCTGGGAGGAAAATCTGAGCCGACTATTAATTCTTGCTCGCAGAAATAAAATACTAAAAGACACATAATACAAGACAAATTTTGCAAACAAAAGAAAACCATGACTGTCTCATGTGATCTCATGTTTTTTCTATGCTGTAACTGGATTAGACCAGGTGAGTCATCTATATAGAGATTATACGTTGTATGTGATAGAGCTATAAGCAATCCCTTCACACTTGACATATGGGAATCTCTTAAAATTAGTTTTGTGCAGATTCGCTCAAATAAGCCATTAGATTGTATCCAAATATAATCCTGTCCAAATCGAAGCGAAAAAAGAGATCATACTCACCTGTCCTATGCTCACCCCAGACAGTAAAAGGTACCAGTACTGGTGGTGGATATTCAGCGCCAGACCTGGGGATGGTGAATAAAACATAGTTTGTTGGGGACAGGAGTTTTCTGAATAGAAAAACCCCTTTAAATGGAACCTGTCACTTTCCATAATGCTATAACCAGGCATATGTGGGGTTCAATAAAAAAAAATGAGCCACAGCATAAGTTGGTAAATGTGCAATATAAAGAAGAATATTGCTGGAATACAATTAGTGCAAAAAAATATGGTGCTATCAGATGATACCAATGTGAATTAAATTCTAGAGGAGCTTTGGCAGTTGTGTAAGTCACAACTGACAGTAGAAACCTAAACGCCACGGTTGCTGCGGCTCCACGTGGAGAAGAGGATGACCATTGGAAAGACAAGGAAAAGTGCCGTACTTGCCATAGGGATGATAAAAGCCTAGAGTGTATTACCAGTGATTTTTATTCCAACACATTTCAGAGAGAAACCCCTTTTCTTCTTCAGGTACAATCACATGAAAACCTTTCATGTGATCGTTCCTGAAGAAGAAGAGGAGTTTCTCTCCAAAACACGTTGTATTAAAAATCACTAGTAATACACTCTGGGCTTTTTTCATCCCAACGGCAGCGCAGCACTTTTTCTTGTCTATCCAACGGTCATGCAATATTAAGAAAACATTCACACCATGGCCATTTCACAGACGACAAACACAAAATGAGCATGCACCCTATAGTTAGTAAACAAGTAAATAGTAGTAGTACATGTAAAAGACATAGGATACTTGGTTGACACTGATCAAAAAGCGTAAGAGGCATCCCACCATTACAAGGTGCACCAAGTCGGCTGGCACACCTGTATTACTGAAAGATGGTCCCAGGAGGAATAAAGTTCATTTTCACCAGGTAAATGAATTTTCAGTACAACAGTCAGGCACTGTCCTAAGGCTAATAACCTGCAGATTAACCCTCTATCTACAATTTAATAGCATTATCTGACATGACAAGATCCCTTCATTTCTGTCTTTCGTACTTCTTTTGTTTTATAGACTTTATTGGGTGATTGTGAGCCACAAAACGGGATGAGAATAGGACGTTCTCACGTTCTCATGGACAGGAGATATGGATTCTTTTTTAAAACTTACCTGCATTGATCTTCATGGGTCTATGGGTCCATGTACTGTTTGAAAGAAAAAAAACAGACAGCACACAGGCATGTGTGTCACCCCAGTGGTCATGGGAGCCACAGTGGTGTTGTTCTCCTCATCGGAGGGCAATGCTATGCCTGGAAACAGCAAGGAAACCTCTATGCCAGGTATAATCACACACACAACTCTTCCTAATCCAGGCCAGAAGGGGGAGCTCAAGTCCTGTTTGGGGCGAGCTTCCCTGTGCATTCTGGGCTGTCTAGGGGTTAGAGAGAGGAACAAGAAAAGAAAACTCAGAACTCGAGTAGCAGTGAAAGAGAACCGTCGCTGTTAGAAAGCTGTCTCAAGCTTTCCAAGACCGTGCGCTGAATCAGGACACCGGGGTCCTCGACTGTCGGGTACTAACGGCCCAGCAGTAAACCCGGAGGGCAGGAGGTTCCACACCGCCTGGCTGAACAGAGACTCCCAAAGCGCAGTAGCATAATAGAGCCCGGGGCCGCAGAAATACCGGCGGCCCTACATCCGGCTCGCGCTGCCCACCACAAGGTACAAGGCAAATCACACCTAGGAAGAGGGATGTAGTGCTGCTCCAGGTCACAGCATCCCATAGTCAGAGCGCACTAAGGAAGGCCTCCAACGTACCTGGCAGAAAATGGATTCCTCACTGCTTCCGGCTGACCGGACCACTGTAACCTGGGACTATAACAATTGACCAGTAAAAGGTAAAGGAAACTACCAGCCTGTGTCGTCCAGTTACTGTCGACATACTCAGCCCCGCTCCCCAGTGTACAACACCTTAGACTACCACCCTATCACCATCCCTGAGGCCCGCTCCACCTGTGGGGAGCTAAACCATTCCAGCTGCGACACCATCCGCCCCAGATGACAGCACTCGCACCTGCGGCTAATCCCTGGCTGCACACCACAGGTGGTGTCACGAGATAAACAACCATCATCATCCTCCCTTATATTGTACAACTCGGGGCCACGAAGCTGGGCAGGGCCACCCGTGACATCCCCCTGACCCTACATCACCCGCCCGGCGACGAGTAGAACTCTTGCCCCGTGGCTGTTACATATGTCATATGGATATGTGAATGTAGCCAGGTTTAGGCGGTTAATCGAAAACTAGGGTCAACCACAACTCTAAATTGCAGACTTGAGTGGCCCCATGTGCTTGTCTGACCAGAAAAGTGTAGGGGCTGATTGCCCTTTACAAGCACTAGCGTGGTCCATGAATCAGACCAGAATACTGGATGCTGTGATTTTTTCCATGCAGACTGTTGTTCAATGTGGAAAATCATGCATCTGCTCTGGGACATTGACTTTAATGGAAGCATACGCTTGTGTAATATGCCGGTCTGAAGAAGCCCTAAGCTGGATACCTTATAAAGCCTGAGGCTAGGTTCACGCAACAGTGTAAAAATTTGGTCCAATTTTCACCCAGAAAAGTGGGTTGATTTTTTTTCTTGCTTGTCATCTGTGTGCAGGCTATACACAATATGTTTTTTTTACAGTAGCCGTTACAGAAGCTTTTCAGTTTCCTATGTTACAGAATTACAACGTATACATAAAAATCGGGTGCCTAACTGTGGCATGCGATTTTTTTTTTGTATCCACAAACTGGAATGGGTGAGTCACATTCGATTTCAGAGTAAAATCACACACTGTCATTGAAATAAAAACTGCATTGCCTCATTGAATAACATTGAGTCAGTGAGCTATCAGATGATAAAAAAAATCAGATATCACTCATCCGCTTTATACGATCGTCAGACTGAGCCCTATTACTCACCAATTACTATGATTAACTTGTTTCTGAGCAACCATAACAATAATTAATCAGTGTTAACTAGAGATGAACGAACCGAACTCGAACTGCATAGGAAACAATGGCAGGCATTCACAAACACATAAAAACACCTAGAAAACACCCGCAAAGGTGTCCAAAAGGTGACAAACAACTCACAACACAACACAAACACATGGGAAAGTGACAAGGACATATACTCATGCGAAAATAAAAGAGCTGGACAAGGAAAAAGAGGAGGCGACACAGATATAGGCATGGCACGCCCTTCTAAAGTCATGTAAAACACCGCAAGGTGACTCCAAGCGGAGTCTCCCTTTTTTCCAAAAATTGGGCCACACAGACACTAACCCCTTCAGTGGCAGCACTTGTGCCCTAGTTGTACACTTCACAGCTAGATTTGCATCAAGCACATTCAAAAATACGCCATACTTAACCGTCCCCAGGAGGACACCGGGGTAGGTAGCTAAGTCTTTCCTGATCCCAGCTCTGTTCATCTTGGCTCCTTTTAAAAAACACAGCAAGCAAGGGTTACTCCAAGCGGAGTCTCCCTTTTTTCCAAAAATTGGGCCCCACACACACCCACCCCTTCAGTGCCAGCAGTTGTGCCCCAGTTGTACACTTCACAGCTAGATTTGCATGAAGCACATTCAAAAATACGCCATTCTTAACCGTCCCCAGGATGACACCGGGGTAGGTAGCTAAGTCTTTCCTGATCCCAGCTCTGTTCATCTTGGCTCCTTTTAAAAAACACAGCAAGCAAGGGTTACTCCAAGCGGAGTCTCCCTTTTTTCCAAAAATTGGGCCACACAGACACTAACCCCTTCAGTGGCAGCACTTGTGCCCTAGTTGTACACTTCACAGCTAGATTTGCATCAAGCACATTCAAAAATACGCCATACTTAACCGTCCCCAGGAGGACACCGGGGTAGGTAGCTAAGTCTTTCCTGATCCCAGCTCTGTTCATCTTGGCTCCTTTTAAAAAACACAGCAAGCAAGGGTTACTCCAAGCGGAGTCTCCCTTTTTTCCAAAAATTGGGCCCCACACACACCCACCCCTTCAGTGGCAGCAGTTGTGCCCTAGTCGTACACTTCACAGCTAGATTTGCATCAAGCACATTCAAAAATACGCCATCCTTAACCGTCCCCAGGATGACACCGGGGTAGGTAGATAAAGTCTTTGCTGAACCATGACTTGTTCATCTTGGCTCCTTTTAAAAAACACAGCAAGCAAGGGTTACTCCAAGCGGACTCTCCCTTTTTTTAAAAAATTGGGCCACACAGACACCCCATCAGTGGCAGCACTTGTGCCCTAGTTGCAAACAGGATGTTTTGATTTGCATCAAGCACATTCCAAATCCACAAGCATTTACTCTCCCCAGGATGACACAGGGGTAGTAAATTCCTTGTGGATCCATGACTTGTTCATTTTGATGATAGTTAGTCTGTCCACATTGTCACTGGACAGACGCGTGCGCTTATCTGTCAGCACACACCCAGCAGCACTGAAGACACGTTCAGAGACAACGCTGGCAGCTGGACACGACAAAATCTCCAAGGCGTAACTGGAGAGCTCTGGCCATTTTTCAAGATTTGAAGCCCAAAATGAGCAAGGCTCCATTTGCAAAGTCATGGCATCAATGTTCATTTGGAGATACTCCTGTATCATCCTCTCCAGCCGTTGACTATGTGTCAGACTTGTTGTCTCTGGTGGCCTTGCAAAGGACGGTCTAAAAAGTGTGCAATGCAGGCAGAGGTGCTGCAAATATCTTTGCACTTGTGGGACGATACAGAAGTCCAACAGCCACGTTTAGGATGCCACTAAGTTCACTCAGTGTTTGCTAGTATAATGGCTTAGTAACAATGAGTTGGAGTGTGCAAAGGGCAGGAGGGTACAGTGGCAGGGTTGTGGGTCTCTGGGTAGAGGAAAGGAAGCCTGCCTTTCTATCTCTCCTAATGGGGAAATGCAGCGAGGAAATCCCTGACCTTAGCTACACAGACGCTGTCATCTTGTGTAGCTGTTAAACTCTGCTTTCACGGACCTGTCACCTATGGCTCTGACCCTGCCGGTATGAGCCCTTAAAAGGACTGATAGAAAGTGATATCTCTAAGCTGTACAGCGCTGTGTATGGAGCGTACACAGCAGTATCGGCGATAGGAGCTGCGCCAGTGATGACTGACAACAAGGACGCAGAAGGCAGATAATGGCGTGCTGGAGGAAAATGTCCGGTTTTATAATGCAGGGACATGTGACATGGACATCCTATCACACATGCCGTTTCTTCTCTGGCTAAAAGTCCACTTAGCTGTGTGTGTGTCTGGGATTGGCTGACATGCTGGCCCGCCCCACTACACGCGCGCGCTTAGGGAAGGAAGACAAGGAAAAAAAAAAAATGGCGATCGCCATTATCCATACAGCAGTGATCGGAATGCGCTGTTCCCGCACACTGTACACTGAAATTTCATAATAGTGTGAGTCACAGAGTGACTTACACTATTACAGCGGAAAGCCAGCTAGTAATTGGCTGGTCTTTTTGCTGCTAGAACCGTTCTCGAACGTATCTAGAACTATCGAGCTTTAGCAAAAAGCTCGAGTTCTAGTTCTATCTAGAACAGCCCCCAAAATCACTCGAGCCGCGAACTAGAGAACCTCGAACCACGAACCGCGCTCAACTCTAGTGTTAACATAAGAGATCAATGATAAAACAATATTGTTGCTTATCAATTTTGGTGCAGTAAAAATATTGCCAATTTGCTACTAGTTACTCCATCTGTTCCTATAGGAAAAACATATTATCACTGCCTCTCCCACACTGTGAAGCTTGGCTTTAAGATCATGTCCTCCTGTGTTGTCTATATCCATAATAGTATGATACTATCCTCAGCGTGTACAGTACATATCAGTGTGACAGCACATAGACAGCGGCAGGGGAGGCCATTGTGATTGTGTATGAATGAGCAGCATGAGTGATGGAACTTTATTAGTGATGAGCGAGTACTAAAAAGCTCGGGTGCTCGAAGCTCGGGCCGAGCCTCCCAAGATACTCGTGTACTCGGCCCGAGCAACGAGCCCAATGTTATCCTATGGGAGACCCGAGTATTTTTGTGAAATGACCACCGGCAGCATGTAGAAACCCTAAAAATGGCACAAAAGTCTCCGAAGAGTGCTCAAATGACATGGCAACAGCATGGGGAAGACCCCTTGAAGCATTTATCACTCAAAAGTCACAGCTGTGAACAATTTTGTCCGTGTTTTACGCCATTTTTACGGACTCACCAGAAAACCTTCCAAAATAACACCAAAATGAATTTTCATGGCGGAAATGTTAAGGGCACATACCCAATAGTGAGATAGAGCTAATGTATGTTACTTTTTGAGATCAATACATGAAAGATTTTACGTAAAACATTGTGTGGCACTCCGATGTCCCTGAGAAGAGACATACATAAAGGCCTCTGAGTCTAATGTGCCCATTTTGAGGAACTGAGTCTTTGTAGTATTTTCCTTTGCCAGGGCAGTCCAAAATTTTGAGGTTCACCAATGACCCTGCATACAGACGTGCATGAGGGCCTGTAAACCTGAAGTGCCCATTGGAAGGAAGTGGGTCTTTTGTAGTATAGCCCTTTGGCAGGGCAGCCAAAAATTGGGAGGCTCCACGTTGTCCCTGGATAGAGACGTGCATGAGGGCCTGTTAACCTGAAGTGCCCATTGGAAGGAAGTGGGTCTATTGTAGTATAGCCCTTAGGCAGGGCAGCCAAAAATTGGGAGGCTCCACGTTGTCCCTGGATAGAGACGTGCATGAGGGCCTGTAAACCTGAAGTGCCCATTGGAAGGAAGTGGGTCTATTGTAGTATAGCCCTTAGGCAGGGCAGCCAAAAATTGGGAGGCTCCACGTTGTCCCTGGATAGAGACGTGCATGAGGGCCTGTAAACCTGAAGTGCCCATTGAAAGGAAGTGGGTCTATTGTAGTATAGCCCTTTGGCAGGGCAGCCAAAAATTGGGAGGCTCCACGTTGTCCCTGGATAGAGACGTGCATGAGGGCCTGTAAACCTGAAGTGCCCATTGGAAGGAAGTGGGTCTATTGTAGTATAGCCCTTTGGCAGGGCAGCCAAAAATTGGGAGGCTCCACGTTGTCCCTGGATAGAGACGTGCATGAGGGCCTGTAAACCTGAAGTGCCCATTGGAAGGAAGTGGGTCTATTGTAGTATAGCCCTTAGGCAGGGCAGCCAAAAATTGGGAGGCTCCACGTTGTCCCTGGATAGAGACGTGCATGAGGGCCTGTAAACCTGAAGTGCCCATTGGAAGGAAGTGGGTCTATTGTAGTATAGCCCTTAGGCAGGGCAGCCAAAAATTGGGAGGCTCCACGTTGTCCCTGGATAGAGACGTGCATGAGGGCCTGTAAACCTGAAGTGCCCATTGAAAGGAAGTGGGTCTATTGTAGTATAGCCCTTTGGCAGGGCAGCCAAAAATTGGGAGGCTCCACGTTGTCCCTGGATAGAGACGTGCATGAGGGCCTGTAAACCTGAAGTGCCCATTGGAAGGAAGTGGGTCTATTGTAGTATAGCCCTTTGGCAGGGCAGCCAAAAATTGGGAGGCTCCACGTTGTCCCTGGATAGAGACGTGCATGAGGGCCTGTAAACCTGAAGTGCCCATTGGAAGGAAGTGGGTCTATTGTAGTATAGCCCTTAGGCAGGGCAGCCAAAAATTGGGAGGCTCCACGTTGTCCCTGGATAGAGACGTGCATGAGGGCCTGTAAACCTGAAGTGCCCATTGTAAGGAAGTGGGTCTATTGTAGTATAGCCCTTTGGCAGGGCAGCCAAAAATTGGGAGGCTCCACGTTGTCCCTGGATAGAGACCTGTTAGGTTCTTAGTGCCTCCGTGCTTGCATTTAAAAACCGCACGTGTGTGCCTGTTGGTGGCAGCTTTCCGCTGCACTTGTGTGCGTTTTGCAAAACCTTGGATATAACGCACAAGTCTAGTGAATACACATCAGCACAGCATTGCAAAATGCGCAAGGGCGTTGTCAACGAACAAGGAAGTGGACGTGATGGTGGTGCAGGCAGAGACCGAGGTCGTGTGCAAGCTCTAATTTCGCCACAACAAAGGGCCACATCTACTCGCTCGCACGTCCTGTCCCAAATTCTTGGGGACCGCAGCAGTACACCGCTCTTGAACCCAGACCAGTGTCAACAGGTTGTTAGTTGGATAGCGGATAATGCTTCCAGTCAGATTGGCACCACCACAAACACTCTGTCTTCCACACGGTCAAGTGTCAGTAGCCGTGATACTGCACCGCACATTTCAGAACCTGATCCTCCTTTCTACCACCAGGCCGAGTACACGTCCACGGACATTACTGATCCCACACTTGGACACTCGGAAGAGCTGTTCGTTCACGTTTCCATTCACACATTCTGGCCTCTCGCCAGCTCCTGTTGAAGTGGGCCATGACGAGATTGTATGTACAGATGCCCAAATATTTGAGCAGCCACGTTCTCACGAAGTTGGCAACGTGTCTCAACAAGGGGTGGACGATGATGAGACACAATTGTCAGGAAGTCAGGAGGAGGAGCAGGGTGCGGAAGAGGAAGACGACGTGGTGGATGATCCAGTAACTGACCCAACCTGGCAGGAGGATATGCAGAGCGAGGATAGCAGTGCACAGGGGGAGGGAGGCGTAGCATCCCAACAGGCAGTAAGAAGCACAATTATATAACGCACAAATCTAGTGAATACACGTCAGCACAGCATTGCAAAATGCGCAAGGGCGTTGGCAAGGAACAAGGAAGTGGACGTGATGGTGGTGCAGGCAGAGGCCGAGGTCGTGGGCAAGCTCTAATTTCGCCACAACAAAGGGCCACATCTAGTCGCTCGCACGTCCTGTCCCAAATTCTTGGGGACCGCAGCAGTACACCGCTCTTGAACCAAGACCAGTGTCAACAGGTTGTTAGTTGGATAGCGGATAATGCTTCCAGTCAGATTGGCACCACCACAAACAGTCTGTCTTCCACACGGTCAAGTGTCAGTAGCCGTGATACTGCACCGCACATTTCAGAACCTGATCCTCCTTCCTACCACAAGGCTGAGTACACGTCCTCGGACATTAATGATCCCACACTTGGACACTCGGAAGAGCTGTTCACGTTTCAATTCGCACATTCTGGCCTCTCGCCAGCTCATGTTGAAGTGGGTCATGAGGAGATCGTATGTACAGATGCCCAAATATTTGAGCAGCAATGTTCTCACGAAGTTGGCAACATGTCTCAACAAGGGGGTGGACGATGATGAGACACAATTGTCAGGAAGTCAGGAGGAGGAGCAGGGTGCGGAAGAGGAAGACGACGTGGTGGATGATCCAGTAACTGACCCAACCTGGCAGGAGACTATGCAGAGCGAGGACAGCAGTGCACAGGGGGAGGGAGGCGTAGCATCCCAACAGGCAGTAAGAAGCAGGGTGGTGGCCCCAGGCAGACGTCAGGCAACTGTTCCCCGGAACAACACGACACAAGGTGCCTGTACAAATGTTAGGTCTTCCCGAGTCTGGCAGTTTTTTAAGTTGGCTCCAGATGATTCTAAAAAGGCCATTTGCAACACCTGCCGTGCCAGCATCAGCAGGGGTACCAAAACTAGCAGCCTGACCACCACCAGCATGATCAGGCACATGTCAGCCAAGCACCCGACTTTGTGGGATGTACAACAGAGTCGAGGAGCAGTGCTTGCTGATGTCACTGCTACGTCTTCGCTTGTTGTGCATGCGAGCCAATCCCCTGTCCATGCTGCCCGCGAACAAGCCTCCTCCGGCCCTGCACCTGCAGTTGCCCACGCAGAAATAACACCATCATCAAGCACGTCCTTGTCCCAGCGCAGCGTTCAGTTATCCATTCAGCAAACCTTTGAACGCAGGCGCAAATACACTGCCAACGCCAAACATGCCACACTTCTAAATGCTAACATTTCGCGACTGCTTGCGCTGGAAATGTTGCCTTTTAGGCTGGTTGAGACAGAAGCATTCCGCAACCTGATGGTGGCAGCTGTCCCACATTACTCGGTCCCCAGCCGCCACTATTTCTCCCGGTGTGCCGTCCCCGCATTGCATAACCACGTGTCACAAAACATCACACGTGCCCTGAACAACGCTGTTTCAGCCAAAGTCCACCTAACCACAGACATGTGGACAAGTGCATGTGGGCAAGGCCGCTACATCTCGTTGACGTCACACTGGGTTAATATTGTGGAAGCTGGGACCCAGTCTGAGCGAGGGACGGAACACGTCCTTCACACACCAAGTTTTGCAGGCCCTACCTCAGTCAGGGTTTCACCCACACTCTACAGCTCCGGAATGTCATGCTCCTCAGCCTCCTCCTCCTCCTGCGCATCCTCATCCACTTTACCCTACACACCAGTCCCAAGCTGGAAGTGTCGCGGGCGGAGGAGGGGACGCTGCGCTCTCCCACTGCTCGGGTCCGGCTGCCGCTGCTCTACGGCTGCTGCTGCTCGGTGGCTCGAGCGATGGCCGGATCCCGGGGACTCGAGCGGCGCTCATCGCCCGTGAGTGAAAAGGGGTCATTTGGGTTTTGGGGATATTGTTCGTGATGCCACCCACGGTTGTGGTGATTGTGTGGACACCACCGCTGCTCTGGACGGGGATCCCGGGAGCCTGTGACAGGGAGCAGCTTTGTTGTTATTTCTCCCCTCCGTGGGTAGGGGGGTTGGTTGTCCCAGGGCCCGGTGATGGGGTAGAGATGGATGACAGGCGGGTTGCGGGGCCTGATGAGGTGCAGGGTCGCAGGGGCAGCGCTGTGCCGCACGGCACGGAGGTACTCACTCAGCCCAATGATGATGACACAGTTCACGGTAAAACAAGTGGCTGGATGGACGGGTCCCTCGGACGGCTGCGGTTGTTCCTCCCTGCAGGTTAGTGATGACTGTCTCTCCCTGCACCTAAGTTCAGTGTTGGTAGTGATGGTTTCCCACCGGTAACCCGCTCCCCGACCTGGATATGGGCCGGAGGAGCCCCTTTTGCCCACAGGCGCTGGCCCTGGGAGACGGTTGCCCTTGGCGGTGGCGGTGTCTCCCCTTCACGGTTGGACGGTTGCCTTCTATCGTGACTTGGCTGTTTGGAAACCCTGAGGTCCCCTTCACTAACGGATTTGGCAAATTCACGGCGACACCAAGCCTTGCCGGGATCCGAAAGGCCCCTGCCAATGGTGCTGGCTTCTCTTTGTATACCGGTCCGGTACGGCCGGGTCACCACCCGTCCACGGTCCTTACGGCAGACTCCAATCGGCCTCCACTGCAGACGGTCACCACATCCTGCCAACCTTGCTGTCCTGTCCGGGCCACACACCCGGACCAACTTCAGGCTCTTTGCTGTCACTTTTCTCCTCTCTACTACTTTCCTCCTTCCACTTCCTTAGCTTAACTCTCACTGCCTGTGTTTTCCCTCCTCCTTGGTGGGTGGAGACCAACCGCCTGGCTCCACCCCCTGGTGTGGACAACAGCCCCTGGGGAAGGCAACAAGGATTTTGTGTTTTGACTATGATATGCCTGCAGGGAGTGTGGGGTGTGTAAGTGTTGTGCTCTGTGGCCCCTGGCTTGTCCAGGGCGACACAGAAGCACTGCAGCACTGCCTCGGCGAAGCGGCAACAGGCTGTGCTGAAGCTAATCTGCATAGGTGACAAACCCTACAATGCAGAAGAGGTGTGGACAGCTCTGAAACAGCAGGCAGATCACTGGCTCACACCTCTGAACCTAAAGCCAGGAAAGGTCGTGTGTGACAATGGCCGGAACCTGGTGGTGGCTTTGAGGCGAGGCCAGCTGACACATGTTCCATGCGTGGCCCATGTGCTCAACCTCGTGGTTCAGCGGTTTCTAAAGTCATACCCAGAGCTGTCTGATCTGCTGGTAAACGTTCGCCGCCTGTCTCCACATTTTCGAAAGTCACCTACTGCTTCAGCCGGCCTTACCGGCTTTCAGCGCCGTTTGCATCTTCCGGCTCACAGACTGGTGTGTGATGTCCCCACGCGTTGGAATTCAACTCTGCACATGTTGGTCAGGATATGTGAGCAGAAGAGGGCAGTTGTTGAGTACCTGCATCACCTAAGCCGTCAGGAAATGGGTCAAACTCCACACATAACACCTGAGGAGTGGAGATGGATGTCCGACCTATGTACCATCCGCCAAAACTTTGAGGACTCCACCAAGATGGTGAGCGGCGATGACGACATTATTAGCGTCACCATACCGCTTCTCTGCCTTCTAAAATGGTCTCTGCTCAAAAAACAACCATGATGCATTGCAGGCGGAGCGCGATGAGTTTGAGCAAGAAACAGTAGTGGGTGTGGGTGATAACACACAGCCCAGCCTCGTCTCATCACAACGTGCAGTGGAGGACTATGACGAGGAGGAGGATGAAGACATGTAGCAACTCTCTGGCCAAATTGAGGATATGACATGCAGTCATATCCTCGGTTCAGCGTGGCTGGCCAGAGGACAGGGTAGATGATGAGGAGGAGGAGGAGGAGGAGGAGGACAGCATGTTCAGTCATCGTGTTGGTCAGGATACTGAAGTGATGGCTGTTAAGAGTCTGGCACACATGGCTGACTTTATGGTAAGCTGCCTGTCTCGTGACCCTCGCGTTAAGAACATCTTGGCCGACAATCATTACTGGTTGGTAACACTGTTAGACCCACGCTAAAAGGAGAACTTTATGTCTGTTATTCCCGAGCCGGAGAGGTCAGGAAAAATGCAGCAGTTCCAGAAGGCCATAGTCACGGAAGTAGGCAAAGCATTCCCCTCACAAAACGCTAGCGGCATAGGTCAGGAATCAGTGGACAACCAAGGCATACAGCCGAGAGGGGCACAAGTCCAATCCGCCAGAGGTAGGGGAACAGTGTTTAAGATGTGGGACAGTTTTCTCAGCCACTCACATACCACAGCCCCTGAGGTGCGGGGTAGTGCCACAAGAAATTCTAAGTTTGCCCAGATGCTCAAGGAGTACCTTGCAGATCAAACAACTGTACTCCGACATTCCTCTGTGCCTTACAATTAATGGGTATCCAAGCTGGACACGTGGCATGAATTGGCTCTCTACGTTTTGGAAGTCCTGGCCTGCCCTGCCGCTAGCGTTTTGTCAGAGCGTGTTTTTAGTGCCGCAGGTGGAATCATTACAGATAAACGCACCCGCCTGTCAACTGTAAATGCTGACAGGCTGACTCTGATCAAGATGAACAAGGGTTGGATTGGGCCAGACTTCACCACACCAACAGCAAATGACAGCGGAATTTAAAGTTTGTAACGGGATTTTGCCATGTACCTCCACTCACCCATGGTAACACACTTCTGGACTTTGGCTAATCGCTGGACTGCTCCTCCTTCTCCTCATGCGCCATCATGATGACCGTTACAATAGTTAGGACGTTGTTTCAGGTATACCCCAGTGGTAAATTTTTTCGCCCATTCTTTCAGAATGGGCATTACGACAGGAGACCCGCTCCTTTGCAATGGGAACAATGTTTTGAGGCCCTCATGCACGTCTCAATCCAGGGACAATATGGAGCCTGACGCTGCCACCGACAGGCACACACGTGCGGTTTTTAAATGCAAGCACGGACGCAATAAGAACCTAACAGGTTTTTAGGAGCGACAATTACTGAGAAGTCTGACACTATCAGCCACTGCTGACTGACGTGTATTATTCACTAGACTTGTGCGTTATTTAATAGTTTGTGAAAAACGTGCACCTGTACGCTGCCACCGACAGGCACACACGTGCGGTTTTTAAATGCAAGCACGGACGCAATAAGAACCTAACAGGTTTATAGGAGCGACAATTACTGAGAAGTCTGACACTATCAGCCACTGCTGACTGACGTGTATTATTTACTAGACTTGTGCGTTATATAATAGTTTGTGAAAAACGTGCACCTGTACGCTGCCACCGACAGGCACACACGTGCGGTTTTTAAATGCAAGCATGGACGCAATAAGAACCTAACAGGTTTTTAGGAGCGACAATTACTGAGAAGTCTGACACTATCAGACACTGCTGACTGACGTGTATTATTCACTAGACTTGTGCGTTATTTAATAGTTTGTGAAAAACGTGCACCTGTACGCTGCCACCGACAGGCACACACGTGCGGTTTTTAAATGCAAGCACGGACGCAATAAGAACCTAACAGGTTTATAGGAGCGACAATTACTGAGAAGTCTGACACTATCAGCCACTGCTGACTGACGTGTATTATTTACTAGACTTGTGCGTTATATAATAGTTTGTGAAAAACGTGCACCTGTACGCTGCCACCGACAGGCACACACGTGCGGTTTTTAAATGCAAGCACGGACGCAATAAGAACCTAACAGGTTTTTAGGAGCGACAATTACTGAGAAGTCTGACACTATCAGACACTGCTGACTGACGTGTATTATACACTAGACTTGTGCGTTATATAATAGTTTGTGCAAAACGCGCACCTGTACGCTGCCACCGACAGGCACACACGTGCGGTTTTTAAATGCAAGCACGGACGCACTAAGAACCTAACACAGGTTTTAGGAGCAAAAATTAAGAACTCTGACACTATCAGCCACTGCTGACTGACGTGTATTATACACTACACTTGTGCGTTATATAATATTTTTGTAAAAACGCACACAAGTGCACCTGTACGCTGCCACCGACAGGCACACACGTGCGGTTTTTAAATGCAAGCACGGACGCACTAAGAACCTAACAGGTTTTAGGAGCGACAATTGCTGAGAAGTCTGACACTATCAGGACTGTTTTAGACTGTGTACACCAGCCACAGATATGATGAAGGCTGGTATACGGTCACCACTAGGAATGGCTATATACCCTGCCTGCCTGCCTGCCTGTATACTGCTACAATAGTCCTGACAAGGACTCTTTTGGTCACTAGCCTGTATTCCAACCTGGCTATACCCTGCCTGTATACAGCAACAATAGTCCTGAGAAGGACTCTGCTACTGTACTCCGACCTGGCTATACCCTGCCTGCCTGTATACAACTAGAATAGTCCTGAGAAGGACTTTTGGTCACACTGTTTGCAGCCCTGATACGGAAATAGCTATAAAGGGCCGCAAAACTTTCCCTGAAGCAGCGACACTCTCCCTGCACTGACTGTCTGGATAGCTGTGAGCAGCACAGCGCGCCCGCCGGTATAAAGGCTCGGTCACGCTGTGCAGGCCGGCCAATCACTGCAATTCCACAACTAACAGGGCTGTGGCATTGCAGTGGTCTGCCAGCCAATCCCTGCATGAGGGCTGGCTCTCAAAAGAGCGCCAACATGCAGGGATGAAGACCACGAGTACAGCACGAGTATCGCGAGATTACTCGGTCCCCGCCGAGTAGACCGAGTACAGTGATACTCGTGCGAGTACCGAGTAGTAACAAGCATACTCGCTCATCACTAAACTTTATACATCGTGTGCATATCAGATATTCTTTTTACACAATTGCTGTAAAATCATTTTTAAAAACACGTTTATGCTTTTTTTGCCAAAATTTTGCAGTAATCACAGCACAGATTTGGCAGCAATGTGTGAATGCACCCAAGGTATAAAGTTTTTCGTTGCTCAAAAACACACTGGCACTATGTAAATGGAAATGTGTTTAATTGCAGATTTCTGCAGATGCAAAGCGGCAGCTGGCGCTACGACAACGCTGCAGACATTCTGCTGATCGGTAATATTATGCAAGGTGCAATCCGCAATGCTGTCTCCATGCATTAAATTTAGGGGAGGAAAATCTGAAAATCAGCTTATTTGCCACACATTACAGAATACATGAACATCTCTTATCAGTCAGACTGTACAAAATCAGCATCTCCATGCAGGCCGGCACTTTCTTGGTAAGGCAACTGCTGTTTAGTGGAGCAGAAGACAAAAACCCCTTAATACTGCTGTTCCACCAATCAGCATTCACGTATTCGTAGACAGAGAATGAGAATGAGCATAGCGTGTCCTCTTCACTCTTCTACATGCCAAAATCCCCCACTACACATCAACCTAGTGGTGACACACATATGACGTCACGCCGAGCCTACTAATCAGAAGAGACTCCAAGAAAGCCCATAAATATGAGGCAGTTCACACTGGGATCCCGGCCATTAAATACTGACAAAACCGGTGGACCAAAGTCATCTTTACCCTTGGTGTTTGGTGTCAGAGAGGCAACAAGCCAGTTTGCCTTGGTCAGGGTACCGTACATTGACTCTATTGCTTCATGTGATAGAAAACTTAGCTACAGCTCGGTGGGGACTTTGCTGAATTTCTGTGCAAAGGGAAGCAAGGTTGTAAGTACTAGGCGGATGCATTGTGGTGGCTGCTAACACACTGGAGCACTGTTAGGTTAAAGGGGTTTTCCATTACTAGGACAATACCTTCACATTCGACGTTTGCACCAATTAAAATAACAAGGCTTAGGCCTAAGACACACGGCATGAAAATCGGAGCAAGTGGAATGCGATAAAACATCGTATTCCACTCGGACCAATGTTAGCCTGTGTGTCAGCACCCATGAGCGATTATTTTCTCAGCCCTAATCAGACCGAGAAAACAATCACAGCATGCTGCGACTGTAATGTGTTCCTGGTTTCTCTCGCACCCATTCAAGTCTATGGGGCAAGAGAAAAATCGCACTGCACTCGCATTACACCAGTGTACCTCGAGTGCAGGGTAAGAATGGCAATAGCCAGCTACAGAGGAGAGAGGGAGATAAATCCCTCCCTCCCCTCCGCAGCGCCGGCCCACCCCTCTGCAGCGCCGGCTTACCCCTCCTCAGCGCCGGCCCTCCCCTCCTGAGTGCGGCCCACCGCCCGCTGCTGAGGTCTGATCACATGATCGGACCTCAGTTGCAGTGACACTTGCATGACACTCGGCTCCCGCAGTGCTGCCAGCGTGAGCTGAGTGTCATGCGAGGATTGCATTAGTCCCCCGTGTGGCTCCGGCCTTATACTCACCTCCCATACCGGTGCCATTCCAGCAGTGTCAGCGCACGTGTTCCTGGGGCTTACGTGACCTTGTGATGTGACATGAGCCCTGCACCCAATATCTGCCAGGTTCTGTCTTCCCACATTTGGACATTTGAGTTAATCAACAGGAAGTGAGTGCTGTGCCTGCTGCTGACTTCCTGTTATTTACTCCAGCGTCTGAAGGCGGGGAGAAAAAAGCCGTCTGTGATTGGGTGCAGGGCTAATGTCCCATCACAAGCTCATGTAAGCCCCAGGAACACACGCGCTGACATTGCTGGAATGGCGCCGACACGGGAGGTGAGTATAAGCCTTGTTATTTTAATTAGTGGAAATGCCCTTGTAGTGGAAACCCTTTTAAATTTGCACAATGAGTATTTGGTGAGTTTTTCACACTGTGTATTTTCACTGCACAAAAAAAGGCAGCGTCTTAAGTGGGCTTTACAAGCTACGATTTCGCTACAGCGATCTCGTTGGGGTCACGGATTTTGTGACACACATCCGGCCGCTGTAGCGATGTCGTAACAAGTGACTTCTAGGAGCGATTTTCGATCGTTGCTATAACGTCCAAAATCGCTCCTCGCTGATATGGGGGTCCGGTGCCAGTTATCGCTGCTGTCGCTGGGGCGAAGTTGATCCTCGTCCCTGCGGCAGCACGCATCACTACGTGTGACGCCGCAGGAACGAGGATCATCTCCTTACCTGCCTCCGGCCACAATGCGGAAGGAAGGAGGTGGGCGGGATGTTATGTTCCGCTCATCTCCGCCCCTCCGCTTTCATTGGGCGGCCGATTAGTGACGTCGCTGTGACGCCAAACGGACCGCCCTCTTAGAAAGGAGGCGGTTCGCCGGTCACAGCGATGTCAAAGGGCAGGTAAGTACGTGTGACAGGGGTGCGCGATTTTGTACGCGACGGGCAGCGATATGCCCGTCACTCACAAACGATGGGGGCGGGTCTCACGCTAGCCACATCAGGCCGGATATCGCAGCATGTAAAGCCACCCTTACAGTTTCAGCTAGGTGGATGGGATTTATAGAAATCTCATTGCCACTGTGCTTTTACCCAGCATAAACTGACCTGCAGTGCCTTGGAAATCTACAGTATGTCAATTTCTCTTGGGGGTATGCTGAATTTTATATGTGGATTTTCCCTATAGAATTGCATTAGATGCAGACAATCTGCAGGTAGACAACACATTTGTATTTTTAGTGCATTTCTGTTGTGAAAATTCTCGAAATCACATGTAATTCAGCCATGACTATATCAATAAAGTTTGTCAAATACCATGGAATTTAAAAAACAAAGCAGCTTTATTCAAAACATGACCATACCAAAAAGAGACAAAAAACGAGGATACAAAAATGTATGAAAAACTGCAATTAAAAACACAATGAAAAAAGTAACCTAATTTACCTAAGGCCTGAAACACACATCCGTGAAATGCACGCACGTGAAATACGGGCCGTTTTTCAGGGCCGTGATCCGTTTTCATGTCCGTTTTTATGGTATGTGTGGCATCCGTGTGAATGGCATATGCTAACCGCGTGTGCGTGTGGAATGCCCGTGTGTGCGTGAGATATGTAACTGACATGTGAGTGTTTTGTCCGTATGAAATGGTATGATTTCACATAGTTTCAATGCCCTCAATATGCCTTACAAGTAATTATACCCTGTGTTTCCACAAAGTTATAATGGCCCCACTATACCTCCGTATGGTTATATTGCCCTCAATATGCCTCCACAAGTAATAATACCCCAAATATGCCTCCACAAGTAATAATACCCCAAATATGCCTCCACATAGTAATTATGCCCCTTCTATGCATCTACATAGTAATAATGCTCTCATTGTGCCTCCACATAATAGTAATAATAATAATACTAATATAATAAGGTTCTCATTGTGCCTCTGTGGCGCCCCTGGGGCTTCAGTCGCCACAGGGCACAGCATCTCTTTTAAGATGTAGTTCTTACTCTGGGTAAGAAGAGGTTAACCACTGGTTTTCACTTACAAAACATTCACACAGTAATCTTACACAATCCCCAGCCCATGAGTCAGCTAGTTATACAACACAGGAAGCCAAACAGCCTGGGGAATTCCCAGTTATCAGGGCAACAGCCACTATGAGTCATCCGAAAGACTTTGAACAACACGGTACCTGGAAGGAGTGCTTCAGAGCTCTTCTAGGTGGAACGGGCCAGACTGGAAGAGGGCGAGAGGAAACTGGCGGAGATGGTGAGACAAAGGAGAACATGGTAGCTGGAGGTCAAGCCTAACCGTTATCACAGTGCCAGCGCTGACAGGGTGCAGAAGCCCTAGGGCAGATCATACTTTATGTTGTCTGCCAGAATCTGCCCACGACCCATTTTCCCAGAGCACAGTGACATATAGAATCCGGGGTCGGGATTGCAGCCAGGCCCCACGGCGAGGATCCGCACCACCTGCATACGGGACGGGACACTTAACAGAGACACTGGAATTCCCAAGCGGCTTCAAGCCACGGGAATCCACAGCCAAGCGCAAGGAAGGGAGGTATCACACTACACAGACGAACTGTGAGTAAAGAGAACTTTGAACCGTAGCCCCCTGTGTCGTCCCTGTCTTTGCCAGCGCCGGCACCCTGCGTGTCGGCGCTCTGGTGGACTACTGCCCTCGTCATCCACCCGGGGCCCGCTTCGCCTGTGAGGAGCGACACCATTCCGGCTGCCATAACACCTACCCGTGAGGAATTCTACAATAAACAAGAGCACAAGGAGTTCTAGTGCAAAAATAGAAAATTTATTTTGATCGCAATAAGTAACAAGAAGAGAATAAAGGACATACAAAGCACAAGAATAGGTAATTAAATACCTAGGTCCCGTGGACCACCGCAATGAAGATTAATAAATCAAGTTATTAATACAGTGGGACTCAAATTTTAGATAGATTTAGATTTTTTCTCTTGATTCATATGTTCATGGCAGTAATGCAGATTCCATTTTTCACATTTTCACTCTTACATATAGCTATTGGATTTTTCAAGTCAGTATTCACACAGCAGTTTCTGCTATTTCATGTATTCCCCTTACATAGTCACTGGTGTGCATACCTTATCTCCCCATAGTGATGTTTTTTTAGGTTTTTGCACCCATTTCAGACTTAGAATGGTGTTCCAAACGTTATTCCTTATTTTTTCAAATTTTAGATAGACCTAATAAAGTCACAGAGCATGTTGTGAGCAAGGCAAGGTGCTAAAGGTATTCCACATCTGATATATATTTATAGTAAAGGCTGTATATAGTATAGTGTAGTATAATGTAGAATGCAAAAGGTCAATACCAAGGCCCATATTAAAGGGAAAAGTTTGAATAAAGTGCCTATCTGCTCACAGCTGTGGTGCAGGGGAGCCAGATCAGAGAGTTATCTCCATCTGGGTCCCATGAACCCCAGCCACGCTCAAATTTAATTTCAAATTTAAGAATATAAAGAGTTGCTAAAAGGAGCCCACATGGAATGACACATGTGATTCATTATGGGTAAGGCAGTGCATTTATAAATAATCCCCTCCTAAAAGAGTCACTGACACAAGTACAGATCAGCAATATATAAAGTGTATTAAGGAGCCTCAGCAGTGACCCATATATGGAGTGGATCATAAGCGGTAGTGAAGTGCTTACCAGATCGATGAGGTGGTGCAGGGGAACCCAGCCAGAGGGGACCTCCGACGGCCGTTTCGCGGTATGCTACCGCTTCTTCCGGGAGGAGTAAGTGCGGTGTGAGTAAACCGCGGCACCCTTTTAAATTTTCACCACCCGGTCACATGATGTCAGTCACGTGACCGGATGTCAGGGAATCTAGGGACGCTCGCGCAGCCGCATAACGCAGCCCCGCGCTGCACACTAAGTGCGCATGCGCGCAACGAGTCAGAGGGAGCGCAGCGTTATAGTTCCCCAGCAACAGGAGGGACACATGGGGCGCAGATCGCCCAGACGGGCACACAGGCACCCGTGGAACACATAAGTACCAGGTGCACATCGAGCACTACACTCCCTGCGCCCCTCCTGGTGGTGAGCAATGGAGAGCAGAATAGATTGAAGAAATTATATTAGGATGGACATATATAGTCCGTAAATAACCGCTAAATGTGTAACACATCACCAAGCATGTCGCCAGGCTCAGAGGGGGGACGCGTCACCACCGACGAGCGTGGCAGCTGCTCAAGGTGGAAAGTAAAACATTTAGGGGTTTTTTTGTCCGATTTATGGGTAAAGATGCCCATATAGCTGCTCCCATATACAAAAAAAACCGTGAGGAATTCTGCAGCGGCGGCTACTCCCTGGCCGCATACCACAGGTGGTGTCACGACAAGCTTTCCCCAATCACCGCGCTTCCCCTTCATTTACTGCATGCCTCGGGGCAACGGAACCGAGCAAGGCCACCCGTGACATCGCCTGACCTGACCCGCAACGGCCCGGCAACGAGTAGGTTAACCACCTGCTCCGTGGGGCGCTGCACCTCCACATAGTAAAAATGCCTCCATTATGCCCTTACTTTTCATAGCATGGGGCACATGAGGTCCTCATTGCCCCTGAGCTGGTCCTGAAGACTTCCAGTGAAGAGAAAAATACTATCAAGTAGTTGTAAGACAAATTGGCTGCAGGTACAGTACTGGCAACCCCTTCTTTCAAGGAAATACTGCATGGCTTCTATATTTCTGAGCAATAAAGGAGATTAAGGGCGGTGTCACAAGCTACGATATATCGGGCGATATGTCGTCGGGGTCACGGATTCTGTGACGCACATCCGGCATCATTAGAGATATCGTAGCGTGTGACAGCTACGAACGACTGTGAACGAGTAAAAATACTGACCTTATCGTTGCTCGTTGACACGTCGTTCATTTTCATAAAGTCGTTCCTCCTTCTGCGCACCGGTTGTTCGTCGTTCCCGAGGCAGCACACATCACTGCATGTGACACCCCGGGAACGACGAATACAGCTTACCTGCGTCCCACCGGCAATGCGGAAGGAAGGAGGTGGGCGGGATGTTACGTCCCGCTCATTTCCGCCCCTCCGCCTTCTATTGGGCAGCCGCTCTGTGACGTCGCTGTGACGCCGAACGTCCCTCCCCCTTCAGGAAGAGGATGTTCGCCGCCCACAGCGAGGTCGTTCGGGAGGTAAGTACGTGTGATGGGAGTAAACGACTTTGTGCGCCACGGGCAACAAATTGTCCGTGACGCTCAAACGACGGGGGTGGGTGCGATTGCTCATGCGATCATACGATAAATCGTACCGTGTAACGCTGCCCTAAAGATTCCACATCTATACTCGGAAGGATGGTGTCCTGTTTTACTTGAATCCCCTCCAGACGTTTAAGTGGATCTATCATGTCAAATGGGTGGTATGGTGGGGCACTTACAAATGGGCCTAGAATCTTATCAATATATTATAGATATCCAGGTTTTGGATCTAAAGGTGGCTTTACACACTGCAACATCGCAAACGACATCGCTGTAACGTCACCGGTTTTGTGACGTTACAGCGACCTCCCCAGCGACATTGCAGTGTGTGAAACACATCAGCGACCTGGCCCCTGCTGTGAAGTTGTGATCGCTACAAATCGTTCAGGACCATTCTTAGGTCCTTTGTTTCCCGCTGTGCAGCATGCATCGCTAGAAAGTTTCAGTGTGTAAAGGGGACTTTACAGCGACTTCCCTTTCAAATAGCTGCTTTACAACGTCCCCAACAACCAGCTAGGTCGCTCTGCAGGTCCGGATCGCTGTTGCGTCGTTGGCCAGGTTTGCCTGTTTGACAGCTCACCAGAGACTTTGTAGCGATCCCGGCCAGGTTGGGATCGCTGGTGGGATCGTTAGAAAGTTTCAGTGTGTAAACCCAGCTTAACAGTTCACACCCAACTCAATGTGGCTATCCCTAGGGGGATTAAATCCTTTACTATCTTGGTTAGGCTATGCAGTCGCTGTCTGGTGGTGAGCAGTCAAAGAAGTCAAACTCTTCATTATCAGCTTGTGATTGAAGTCTTATTGAGAATACTTTTCTTCTCCAGTTGGTTTGTGTATCTGGGATTAAGTGAAACTTTAAAGCAGCTACAGCCTTCCAGTAGTGTTTCACTCATCCCTTCACTTGTCATTGTCTATTACAACAGTGTTCCCCATTTGTCAGATGGTTTGATTTTGTGTGGCGCCCCTGACCTGGTCAGGCACCACTGAGTACTGCACCCATGCTGGGGACAGTACAAACAGGTAATCCAGAAGGCTGACCGAGGTGTGACTACACAGGCGCATAGTGATCAGGTCTCACACATGTACCTTTGAGAGGACCCCTGGGGATCCCAGGAGGGGGCAAAGCCTTCACCTCCACTGGAATAGTGGAGGGGGTAAAAAGCCTCCATCTCCACTCAAGGGGTGTGGTGGAGAGCCTGGTTGCTAGGTGGCGTAGGCAAGAACAGGAGAGGAGGAGCAGTGAGCCGGTTCAGTGTGCAGTTCAGGGGGAGCAGACGTCAGGAGCAGACCCCTGGGGCTGTTGCAGTCTGACAGCGTCCGCGCAGTGGCTACCGACGGGGGAGAACGGTCACCTAGTAGTGCTACCCGAAATCGATCTTCAGCGAAAGAGAGAGCAACGGAGTGGGAAGTAAGGAGACTGCTAGGGAGTTACCAGGCCCAAACGGGTAGTAGGTCCCAGTGCAGGGATAGATCCACCTTTCCTTGCCAAACCTGCTTGAGGGGGCACTTTACACCCCCAAGAACACACTAAAAAGTCCGCAGCCACGTCGCCACAGTTAGGGCCCATAGTTCACAGGAGGCAAGCAGCCGGAGTGTCCTGGTCCAGGCTACAAGCAAACGGACAAAACGAAGGGGAGAGAGGCTTCAGCAACTTCCCTGGGTGACCCCCATAGGGACTAAAAGTCGGGGTTACCCCAAAACGCAAAGGGCTAAGGAAGGCGAGTCGGTAGTCACCCTCATCAGTCAGCCTGAAGGATACCTGGTTCCAGCCTGGTTCATCCCAGCTACGCCCGGGTTACTCACTCTGCCACCTTCTGTGAGTAAAACCCCTGAAAGACATTCTGCTTGTGTGGAGTTATTCTGCGCCTTGTGGTTCTACACACCTACACAGGGCCCTGGGGCTTGCCTCACTCTCAGGAGGCTACTACAACCGACTGCACCCACCATCAGCCCCAGGCATCCCTTAATTTGCAGTGGCGGTCCCCACTGACCGCAATTCTGAGAGTGGCGTCACGACAAATAGAAGATTTCCTACCTGTGACAGGATCCAGCCGAGTGGAGTCCCTGAAGGTAATGCACCGACACTGCACTTGTGGGGCTTCACATCTGGCGTCACGAACAGGATAAGGACTAGACCTGTTCAGACAGGTGACCATGTGCCTGGGCGGTCCGCTTGAAAAATTGGAAGCGTCGCCATATTGCCACCATGAAAAGCGCGCTGAAAAACAACAGCAGCCCGCGCTGGGAGAAGTTACCGCCCACGAAGAGGTGTGGCTACCCAGAGATCCCCTGCAGAGTCCTGACCTCGCCAGTGAAGAGAGCGGAGGCGTTCAGAGACGTCGGGACAGAAAGGGAGCCAGAAGCCTGCTGTTAAAGGAAATGGCGTCTGGATGCAGAGATCCCGAGCCAGGCTCCGCTGCCTGGTGGGCCCGAGAGCTTGCTCAGTGCTGCAACCAACTAGAAACCAGGGTTCTACGGCAGCTCAGCGAGGGACGCAAGGAGCTCCTGGGGATGGCTACGGCGGTACAGGCCTACGAGGAGAGGGCCACGCGACGAGTGCCAGACCGAGCGGCGACGACTCAGACCCCGATGCTGCTACCGATGGGTGAGTCCAGTGTTGCCCCTGCCAGCACGAGTGCCCCGACCCCTGCTGCCACGCCCGTAGTCCCCGAAGAGGCGCCCGCCACGGCGACGCTGAACCAGGCCGCAGCCACGCCAGGTGCGGCCCGCCAAGCCCAGGCCGCCGCAGAGATGCCCTGCCCGGCCCGTAAAGATCCGGCTGCCACTGCGACCCTCATCCATGCCGCGGGTGTGACGCTGACCCAGGCCGCCGCCTTGCTAGGCCCGGCCCGCCAAGACCCCACCGCAGCAGCGACGCTCATCCACGCCGCAGGCGAGGTGCTGAACCAGGCCGCAGCCACGCCAGGCGCGGCCCGCCAAGCTCCGGTCGCTGCAGCGACGCCCAGCCCAGCCTGCACAGACCCCATCGCAGCTGCGACGCCAATTCAGGCCGCCGCAGCGATGCCCTGCCCGGCCCGCCAAGAACCGGCTACAGTAGCGATGCCCACTAAGACTTCAGCTGCAACAGCGACGCTGATCCAGGCCGCCGCCATGTCAGGCGCGGCCCGCCAAGACCAGGCCGCCGCCATGCCAGGCGCGGCCCGCCAAGACCAGGCCGCCGCCATGTCAGGCGCGGCCCGCCAAGACAAGGTTGTATCACCATTTACCCCGGCCTGCAAGGCCAGAGCAGACACCGCTCCCCAGTCCAAAGAGGTCCCTGCTAGGAAGTCTACGCTGGGGGAGGACCCCGAATACCAGAAGCTGAAGGCTGACCTAGAGGCCCAGTTCCCAAAGGAGATGGTGGACCGGTATCTGCTCCCTCCACATACCCCTCAGAAGACTCTGGAGATGTCCACGCCAAAAAGTCCACCGCCCGGGCCAGCTGATGAACACTCATCCCCAGCGCTGCCACCAAAGGAGTGCTCAGAAGAACTAAGGGGGAGAGGAGGCCAGGAAGCTGAGGAGCTGACCCCGGAGCCAGCAGCAGTGGATCCATGCCCAGAGCCAGAGATGTTGCCATATTCTCGCTGGGATGAAGAGGAAGATTGGTCCAGCAACCTCACCTGGGAGCCTGCCAGCAGTGAAGCAGCCACCCAGCAGAATCCAGCCCGTAGGACACGGCGCCGCAGTAGAACCAAGTTTTCCCCTGCACCGCAGTCTCCAGAGAATAAAGATGAAGTCACGGCCAGAGACCTGGAGGAGAAACGGTTCCTGAGAAGGGCCAAATCCCAGGTTAGAGGACCACTTTGTCGTGGAGTTGTGGAAGACTTCAGTTGGAAGAGTGGATATGGGTTTATCGTAGCTCCTGGTATGAAAGAGGGCATATTCGTGAATAGAAGAGACGTCAGAGCTCATTTGCCCAGAGGACATCCAGGCAGAAATCTGCGAACAGGAGACTCAGTGGAATTTACCATGCACCAGGGAGAAAGAGGCTGGTATGCATTGGATGTTACCCCATGTACCAGAAAGCCTTACAGCAGTCCTGCAAAAGAAACAGACACAGAAGAAGAAAGGAGAGATAAAGAACCCACTGATGAGACCACCACGGACGATGAAAGAGATCGAGAAACCAACAGGTGCCGCAGCCCTACAGGCCCAAGCCCTGGTATGGAGGAGTAGAGGAAAGTAAAGTCAGAAGTACAACAAGTTACTGTTTTGACCAGTTTGAAGTTTTTGCAACGTTTATAAGTTTAAGCATGTGCCCACATAAACTAATGTGAGAAATGAACCTTAAGGCTATGAACTGGCTATAGCCACAAACTCTCGCAGTGTAAATAGTTACACCAGAGGGTACCACCACCAGGGCCAGCCTGTTTAGGGGCCTGGCTCGCCTGCAACCAGGGAACACGTCCGTTATGGGGCCTTGGCTTACCTGCAACCAGAGAGCATGCCTGTTTATGGGGCCTGGCTCTCCACCACAAAGAGGGTACCTGGTCAGCACCAACTGTGGAGGCCGCCTCTACATCCTGCCAGAAGAGGCTGAAGGCGCGGCTCCACCAGGCCAGGTATACCCTGAAACCACCAGCCCATGAAAGCCGCCTCTACATCCTGCCAGAAGTGGCTGAAGGCGCGGCCAACGGGAGAGGCAGATTGGAGGAAAGGTCTGGGGAAGTAGATGGCCCAGATCTGGTTACCAAATGGACCGGTGACCTGCCTCCTGAAAGGGTTTGGGTGGGTTAACGGACTTGTGGGTGGAGGGTGGTGATGTATGGTACCTGGTGGTTTTAAAATGTTTTACCATGTTTTACTGTTTTATGCATTTTAAAATGTTGTCTTGCAGCCCGAGGACGTGCTGGTGATAACTAAGGGGGAATGTGGCGCCCCTGACCTGGTCAGGCACCACTGAGTACTGCACCCATGCTGGGGACAGTACAAACAGGTAATCCAGAAGGCTGACCGAGGTGTGACTACACAGGCGCATAGTGATCAGGTCTCACACATGTACCTTTGAGAGGACCCCTGGGGATCCCAGGAGGGGGCAAAGCCTTCACCTCCACTGGAATAGTGGAGGGGGTAAAAAGCCTCCATCTCCACTCAAGGGGTGTGGTGGAGAGCCTGGTTGCTAGGTGGCGTAGGCAAGAACAGGAGAGGAGGAGCAGTGAGCCGGTTCAGTGTGCAGTTCAGGGGGAGCAGACGTCAGGAGCAGACCCCTGGGGCTGTTGCAGTCTGACAGCGTCCGCGCAGTGGCTACCGACGGGGGAGAACGGTCACCTAGTAGTGCTACCCGAAATCCATCTTCAGCGAAAGAGAGAGCAACGGAGTGGGAAGTAAGGAGACTGCTAGGGAGTTACCAGGCCCAAACGGGTAGTAGGTCCCAGTGCAGGGATAGATCCACCTTTCCTTGCCAAACCTGCTTGAGGGGGCACTTTACACCCCCAAGAACACACTAAAAAGTCCGCAGCCACGTCGCCACAGTTAGGGCCCATAGTTCACAGGAGGCAAGCAGCCGGAGTGTCCTGGTCCAGGCTACAAGCAAACGGACAAAACGAAGGGGAGAGAGGCTTCAGCAACTTCCCTGGGTGACCCCCATAGGGACTAAAAGTCGGGGTTACCCCAAAACGCAAAGGGCTAAGGAAGGCGAGTCGGTAGTCACCCTCATCAGTCAGCCTGAAGGATACCTGGTTCCAGCCTGGTTCATCCCAGCTACGCCCGGGTTACTCACTCTGCCACCTTCTGTGAGTAAAACCCCTGAAAGACATTCTGCTTGTGTGGAGTTATTCTGCGCCTTGTGGTTCTACACACCTACACAGGGCCCTGGGGCTTGCCTCACTCTCAGGAGGCTACTACAACCGACTGCACCCACCATCAGCCCAAGGCATCCCTTAATTTGCAGTGGCGGTCCCCACTGACCGCAATTCTGAGAGTGGCGTCACGACAAATAGAAGATTTCCTACCTGTGACAGGATCCAGCCGAGTGGAGTCCCTGAAGGTAATGCACCGACACTGCACTTGTGGGGCTTCACATTTGCACGTAAGTGCCTTCTGCTGTCTAGGTTTCTCATTCTGCTGTACAGCAATTTGTTTTGTAAGGTTATGTGGATAGTTGTTATAGCTCCTTGGTGACCAAGAACAAGAACATCTCAGTGTGGCAGAGGTCTCCTTGTGGATGCATCCTTGTGCTTTATCACTTCAGATTTGTAAAGGAACCTTCCCTTACTATCCTGTTCCTACACCGTTGTATGTCATGTAAGAGCCCACATTTTTGCATCACTGCTCTTATCTTCTCACCTCTACCTTGTGATTTCGCTCTGGATTGATCTGTCCTGTTGTGTGAGATCTCTAAATAGGTGGACTAAATAACCATTTTAATTGTATTCTCCGTGTGTTTGTCCCCCAGGTCCATTGCTGCTTTGTTTCCTATGTTTCCCCACAATATAATAATAACACCAATATTCACCTCTGGTGCTGATGCCATTCCAGCAGTGTTGACACTGGATCTCCTGGGGATTGTGTGACATAGTTATCCCTGCTGCCAGTCAGCGCTGGCTTCACTCCCCCCTCCTTTGGACGTAACTGACATCTGGAGGAAGTGAGAGCTGCGGCTGATCTCACTGCCTCTGGATGCCTTATTTTTTCCGAATGAGATTGAAGCCAGCGCTGACTGAGCGCATGGATCACATGACATAACAATGTCACACGATCTCTGGGAGATTCAGTGTCAACACTGCTGGAATGGCATCAGCTGTTGGGACAGCTCTGGCACTGGAGGTGAGTGTACGTGCTTTTATTTTGTGGGGAGGGCACAGGTATTGATGTATTGGCATTGAGAAGGGTTTGTCCGAGTAAAAACTGTTGCAAAATATAAAAAATACATGAATCACAAAACCTGATATAAAAAAGATTATTTTCTGATTATACAGTCTTTTTCAATGAGGTGATATACTTTTTTCCATGTACGTTAGCCCTACACTACCTCCTTTCTTTTATTGGCTGCTGCTAAGTGTCTAGTCCCAGAGACAAAAAATCAGCTATACCCCAAAAAACATGTAATTTTCAGAAATCTGAAAAAATATTACGATTTTCGAGTCACTTTCAACATAACTTTTACTTAAAGGGGTGGATCACCCATATGTTTTATTGTCTAGATCGATATTATATTGAGAAACAATGTTTCTCTCAAATACCTTATGTTGGCAATAGTGTCTGTGAGAGGCGCTATTGTGGACCACTGTTCCCCGCTCCATGACCTCCGGGCTCCGTGACCTCGGGGATCCGGTGACGTCCCGTCAAGTTCCAGACACCGCGGCCGGCCGCAGTGTCCGTAAGTGATGAGCTGTGGGCGGTGTTTCACTGCTCGTCATAGCCCATCTGCTTCCTCCTCCCTCATAGCAAAGCGCTGCAAGCAGGCGACACACTAAGCTGTGACAAGCGGTGAAACACCGCCCACAGCTCAGTGAGTCAGGAAGACTGCAGCCGGCTGCAGGGATGTGACGTGCCCGGAACTTGACGTGACGTCACTGGATCCCCAAGGTCACGGAGCCCGGGGGTCACGGAGCGGGGAACAGCGGTCCGTAATAGCGCCTCTCACAGGCACTATTACCAACATAGAGTATTTGAGAGAAACATTGTTTCTCAATATAATATCGATATAGAAAATAAAAACTATGGGTGAACCACCCTTTTAAATAATGGTCCACCGCCTTATTAACAGCCTCGCTGTCCATCATAAAATAAAACAAATTGTATACAGTACTTAGCTCCTAGACCGTCCTCATTTCACTGTAGCTCTGTGTTTTCTCCGGTGGTCACCAGACATGGTTACTTGATCAATGTGGCTGATCAGTAGCAGCTGTCCTGTGAGCCAAGTGGGATTGGTATCGTGTCGCCCAGGGAAGGGGGTACTCAGTACCGGGTGGTTGCAAACGGGAATGTCACTCTGGTGGCCGTTGCCCGGTCCCGTGCCCTGGGGATGCGTAATAAAAAAGGAGTATTTACAGGGGATAATAGAGTTAATGTTCATGACGCCACCTGCGGGTTGCGATTAACCCCTTCAGCCCCGGGGCACTTTCCGTTTTTGCGTTTTTGTCTTTTGCTCCCCTTCTTCCAAGAGCCGTAATTTGCGTTTTTGTCTTTTGCTCCCCTTCTTCCAAGAGCCGTAACCTTTTTATTTTTCCGTCAATCTTGCCATATGAGGGCTTGTTTTTTGCGGGACAAGTTGTACTTTTAAATTAAACCATAAGTTTTACCATATGGTGTACTGGAAAACAGCAAAAAAATTCCAAATGCGGAAAAATTGCAAAAAAAGTGTGATGGCACAATAGTTTTTGGGATGTTTAATTTACGGTGTTCACTATATGGTAAAACTGATGTGTGGGTATGATGCCTGAGGTCGGTGTGAGTTTGTAGACACCAAACATGTATAGGTTTACTTGTATCTAAGGGGTTAAAAAAAATTCACAAGTTTGTCCAATAAAAGGGGCGCACGTTTTGCGCCATTTTCCGAAACACGTAACGTTCTTATTTTTTGGGATATATGGCTCAGTGATGGCTTATTTTTTGCGTCTCGAGCTGTTGTTTCTAATGGTACCATTTTTGCGCAGATGCTACGTTTTGATCGCCTGTTATAGCATTTTGCGTAAAACTTGCGGCGACCAAAAACCGTAATTTTGGCGTTTGGAATTTTTTTGCCACTACGCCGTTTACCAATCAGATTAATTGATTTTATATTTTGATAGATCGGGCATTTCTGAACGCGGCGATACCAAATATGTGTATATTTATTTATTTTTTAACCCTTTAATTTTCAATGGGGGGATAGGGGGTTGATTTGAACTTTTAGGTTTTTTAATTTTTTTTTATTTTTTAAAACTTTTTTTTTTACTTTTCTTTTTTATTTTACTAGTCCCCCTAGGGGGCTATAGCGATCAGCAATCCGATCGCTCTTATCTATCTGCTGATCACAGCTATACTGCTGTAAACAGCAGATTCAGTCACTTTCTGTTTCTCTCTGCTCGCGACCGAGGGAAAACGAAAGTGAAACTTCATAGCTGCAGGCGTCATCACATGACCCTGTGCTACGATGGCAACCAGTGATAGTCACGTGATCACGCACGTGACTTCCGGTGGGGACGGCGGTAAGTAAAAAACATGACCGTGCGCATATAGATCTTGCTGCCAGACATTGGCAGCGAGATTTAAGGGGTTAATGGCAGCGATTGCACCCGCGGCTAGTAGGCACACATGTCAGCTGTTGAAAACGGCGGCAGGGGGCGGGGCGTAACGGGACACGCTCCATGACGGATATATCCGTCCATGGTCGGGAAGGGGTTAAGGATGGGGAACCGCCGCTGCTCAATGTGGGTACTCCCAGGGATGGTGGTAGTGGCAGCTGTGATGGCAGGCCCTCTGCAGGTAGGGCTGTGCCTGGGAGATGTAGTGGGACAATAATGGAGACCACACCAGGTTGTCTTTAACAGTCTCTACTCACTGTGGACCCAGGGTTTGCTGGTTCAGGTCCCAGGAGGACCAGTGCCAATGTAGTGACCCAGGTTGCTCTGTCCCTGGCACTCTCTGTAGATTGAGTCCCTGTAGCGTGGAGTGTTTGGGAACCCCGACTGTCTCTTTTGGGGTACTGTCTCCTTCTCTGTTCGGCGGGCAATCCTGCGGTGAGGTAAGTGTCCGAACCCTGATCCTAGTTTACTGATGATGCCCCCGGATTATTTGGTTCGATGAAGTCCATGAAGGTGTCCTCACCGTGCAGGTATAGTGTTTTTCCAAAAATAAGACACCTTTGCCCCCCAAAAAAGCACTAGGGCTTATTTTTGGAGGAGGTCTTATTCTTGGAGAGACACGGTTGGGGGTAAGTTTACCCCCCAAAAAAGCAGACCCCCCCCACTTCCCAGGAGACTCATACTCACCAGACCAGGACTTCTGCATGGCTCCCAGGTCCTCCCTGTGATCTCCGGTTGGTGCTGCACGCTGTCCTACCCTGCTGCTAACTGACACACACAGCAGATCGCAGGCACACACAGCAGATCACACACACACACACACACACACACACACACAGCGGATCTCACATACACACACACACACATACAGCAGATCACACACACAGCAGATCACACACACACAGCAGATCACACACACACACAGCAGATCACACACACACACAGCAGATCACACACACACAGCAGATCACACACACACACATAGCAGATCACACACACACAGCAGATCACACACACACACAGCCGATCGCAGGCATACACAGCCGATCGCAGACTCACACAGCCGATCGCAGACACACACAGCCGATCACAGATATACACAGCCGAACGCAGACACACACACACACACACAGGGAATGAGAGCAAGTCACGTGTCCTGCCGCAGGTCCTGTTCGTTGCGCTCCACCGCACTGCCTCTCAGGATTCTGCCGGCAAGAAGAGATCAGTGTCGCTGGATGAGGTGAGTGTGTATGCGATCCGATGTGTGTGCAATCTGATGTGTGTGCGATCTGATGTGTGTGCGATCCGATGTTTGTGTGTGTGATTTGTTGTTTTCGTGTGATCCGATGTTTGAGTGTGCGATCTGATTATGTGTG